>NC_143154.1:15049393-15146378 GCF_041381405.1 Jatropha curcas | reverse complement strand
CCGAAAAATTTCCGGGACCTGTTCCGCGATCCTCGCGATATTCCGGACGTTTTAAGTACCATATTGACATATTTTCGGTGAACTTCCGATATTCCGGGCTAAGGGCTTTTGGACTTGAACAGTCGCGTCACGCAGGTAGTAGCTGCGTGACACGACTGCTCTGGTCCGCAACTACCTTTCAAACTACTCTTTTCTACGTGGTCTTTTTATTAAAAGCGATTAAAACCAACACAGGAATGTTCAACAATGGGCAAACTTACGTTTTATCAATAATAGGTCAACTAAACACTATGAAAATGAGATTTTTAAGAAATAGAATGCTAGAAATGAAAAAGGAAAGTTAGAATCGTTACCTAGCCCTCAGATTTGAGGATTGCATGCACTGGTATTATTTTTCACGATCCCAGAAGCGTGATCACCCAACTTTTTCACAAAAATAAATCGTTTTTCTTTCTCTTTCTTTCTTTTCTCTCTTTTCCTCTTTTTGTCCTTTTTGTATTTTTTGATCTTAAACCTAGAATATCTGAGACTTGATCTTCCTCAAGTTTACTCAGTTGAGTTCTTGAGGAAAAGCTCTGGTCGTTGATCCAAAACTTAATCTCAGAAGGTTATCTTTTTCAGAGGAAATGAGAGTAAAAAATGTTCAAAAAAAGAGTCCCGTTTTTGCTGTAAAATGCAGTATTTATATGGCTAGGGCAACAGAGCAGTCGCGTCATGCGGGTAGAAGCTGCGTGACACACTCGTAAGCTTGCGTGACGCGACTTACTTTTCGTACAGTTGCCGCGTATCCATACAAACAGTGCCGGCCGTTGCACGGGCGTGCGCCAGAGGTGTCAGCCCTATTAGAGCTGCGTGACGCAGCTAAGAGTGCCGTCACGCAGGTACTAGCTGCGTGACGCAACCCTAACGCGGGTCAGGATCCTTTGGGCGATTTGATTCAATTTTTGGTTCAAACACTTCTGGTTTATCGTGATACCTTATCCCTTGTCCTCATATCATCAAAGGGTCAGGTGGAGGCATAAAATTACGCGTCAACAAACGGGTGGACATAATTATAAAGAACCTGCAGCCTGTCTACCAACAACAACTACAAACCCAGTACCTACCAACGTTTCAGTCGCTCATTGCCACTGCTACGAAGGTAGAAGATTTAATTCAAATGGGGCAACTGAAAGAAGACTCTAGCCAAGCTAGCAAAGTCCACGAAGTGGGAAGCATCACCCCCACGAATCCTTTACGCGTGGGAAATATGAGAAATGGCAATCAGTCGAGAAGAACATATACTGATCTCGGGATGCCAATCCTTTTGGTATTCCGAGAGGCTGTCAAGGCAAATTACATTAAGCCTTTGGAAGCCAGGCCACCATCCAACCCATTACCAAGGAACTACAGAACCGACGAATACTGTGAGTACCATCAGGGTAGTGGGCATAAGACTGAAGCGTGCTGGACGCTTAAGAACCGCATCCAAGACCTGTGGACAATGATTCAATTATTCCAAGGAGTAAGCCAAACATTAGCACTAATCCCTTACCAAATCACAGGGTAAATGCTATTATTTCTGACCAGGAATTGATCGATCCTTTCGAGCTATTCCTAGAAATGAATGAAATCTGTGTCCTGGATTTGAATGACCTAACTGAAGAGGTCGATGCTATAACCAGGTGCGGAAGACAGTATGAACCACTAGTCCTGGACAAAGTCCAAAATAACCCCTACCAGAGGGCAGATGAGCCAAAGGAAGACCCGGTACTCTCACAGTTGAAGAAGACCCAGGCTAAAGTGTCAATCTGGGAACTTCTGGCATCATCCTTTCCTCATTGCCAAGCTCTTTGCAAGGCTTTGAGTCAACTGCAAACATCGGTGGAGGTTAGCCCCGAAGTGCTGGTATCCACCCTCACCCAATCATCAAAGATGCAAAGCATCGAGTTTTCTGATGATGACTTACCCAAGGAGGGAGGCAGTCACAACAACGCCCTTTATGTCACTGTGCAGACCAGAGATAAAACTGTGCCCATGGTTCTCATTGATAATGGGTCAGCACTGAACGTCTGCCCACTAAGGGTAGCCAGTTGTCTAGGGTTAGAAGAAACAGATTTCATTCCATCGGACCAGATAGTGAAAGCATATGACAGCACCGGGAGGGAAGTATTGGGGGTTGCTACACTAAAATTGGCAATTGGGCCAGCCACAATGGAAGTACCGTTTCAGGTAATTGATGTGCCTACCAGTTTCAACCTACTTCTGGGTCGACCATGGATACACCATACTAAGGCAGTGCCCTCTTCCCTGCACCAAAAGGTCAAGTTTCCTTATGAGGACAAGGTTATCACTATCCAGGGGGATGACTACAGCTAGCTCAAGAAGCCAAAGGGCCAGCCTCTCTTTGAGATCAACCCTGAAACTGCCAATTTGCCCCTCTCGGGATTTCAATATGACACTGTGCAATTCATAGAAGGAAAGATTGCAAAATCTCAAATTCTCTTTGATTTCAGGATGGTGCAAATAAACTGCATAGTGCCTTTGATGCTAAAGATGTCCTATCTGCCGGGAATGATTATGGCAAGGTCCGGAAAGACATACCCCACACTGCAAGCCTGGGAGTGTCCGGTGAATGAAGGGACCTTTGGATTGGGTTATGAGCCCACTAATGAAGACCGTGCTGAGAGAACCAGGAGGGGAAGGAAGGAGAGTATACAAATGCGGCCTTACCTTTTGACTTTGAATGGTTACTTCTGCAAACCGGGAGAAACGATTCCTTATCGTGGCTTCCAAGAACCATTTCGTTGCCCGACTGCTAAGAAGATGCTGCCTGGGTTAGAAATATTCTCTGATGTCTGGGGCAACAAGCCCGAAACAATAACTGAACTAGAAATGGAAGACTTCATGCAGCCCAGTCTCTTTGACGAGGTTGCAGCCATTACAGGAAGTGATGGGAATCAAGACCTACTGAGCCTGATCAAGCCGTACGAAGGGCCTCTCACCAACTGGTACGCCGAGGGGGAGCGCGCTGCTGATAAACCCCCTCCCGAGTCAAACCTAGAGTCTGTAATCAAGTCCTGTACTGAGTCTGAGACTGACCCCGAGTCTGAAACCGAGTCAGAGTCCAGTTCCAGTTCTGAGTCGTCTGTGTCGGATTTAGAAAATCCAGATTTCAAATTTGATGTAATTTTTGAGGATGATTCCGTCATAATCAATAAAGGCTTGCAAATTATTGATTGCCCCGCGTGTCTATCTTTCCAAGCATTTCCAAGCAAAAATAATGAAGATCAAATAAATGAAATAAAAAATGAAAAGGAAAAAATAATAATTGGCAAAGAAGAAAATGAACATACATACATTGCATCTGACTGTGTGAACAATGAATAGGTTAGTGAATGTTTGAAGAAGTTTGCTGATTGCTTCATGTGGAAGGCAAGTGACATCACGGGAATTGACCCGGCAATAGCGGTGCACAAGATTCCAGTATACCCTGAGGCTAGGCCAGTAAAACAGAAGCTAAGAAGGCTAAAAACGGAATGGTCCTTGAAAATCAAGGAGGAAGTAGCCAAGCAATTGGAGAATAAGTTCATAGAACCCATTACCTACCCGACGTGGTTAGCAAACATAGTGCCGGTTTCTAAGAAAGATGGAAAGGTGCGAATGTGTGTGGATTACCGGGATTTGAATAAAGCATGTCCGAAGGACGACTTCCCCCTGCTGCATATTGACTTATTAGTGGACCGAATGGCTGGACACGAGATGGTCTCCTTGACCGATCTTGCTGTCGGGTACAATCAAATAATGATGCATTTGCCAGACGAAGAGAAAACGGCATTCATCACAGAGTGGGGAACCTATTGCTACAGGGTTATGCCTTTTGGGCTCAAAAATGCTGGGGCAACTTATCAAAGAATGGCAACGACCATCTTCCATGACATGATTCACAAAGAAGTAGAAGTGTATGTGGACAACATGGTTGTTAAATCAAAAACAGCTGAAGAACATACAACAGCACTTGAGAAGTTCTTCCTTAGACTTCGAAAGTACAATTTAAAGCTCAACCCGGCAAAATGTCAATTTGGAGCTACATCCGGAGTATTTCTGGGGCATATGGTCAGTCGGAAGGGCATAGAGATTGACCCTTCAAAAGCCAAAGCCATTTTGGAAATGCCGGCACCGAAGACGAAAAAGGAAGTTCGGGGTTTCCTGGGAAGGCTACAGTACATCAGCCGGTTCATTAATCAATTGGCCGATACTTGTGGTCCGATTTTCAAATTACTCAGGAAAGGAGTAGCCATCAAATGGAATGAGGATTGTCAGAAAGCTTTCGACCAAGTCAAGCAATATATGTTATCCCCGCCGGTTGTACAGCCACCAAGGCTAGGAAAGCCTTTGCTATTGTACCTATCAGTGACAGAAGAAGCGATGGGTGCAATGCTAGCTCAACAAGCAGAAGATACAAGGGTAGAAAATGCCGTGTATTACCTCAGCAAAAGGATGCTAGAATACGAGCTAAAATACAATAAGATAGACAAGTTGTGTCTGGCTCTAGTTTGGGCTTGTACAAAGCTGCAACACTACCTCTCGTCCTACACCACATACGTTATTTTTGAATCGAACCCCTTGAAATTCCTTATGGAGAAGCCGGTTCTTGACAGTAAGATGGCTAAGTGGGTGTCGGTGCTCGTAGCCTATGATTTAAAATTTGTACAACGGAAGGCAGTTAAAGGCGGAGCCTTGGCTGATCAATTAGCAGAATTACCGGTCGAAGACCAAATGCCGGAGGTAGAATTTCCTGATGAAGACTTGTTGAGCTTAGAGAGTGAAGTCTGGGAAATGTACTTCGATGGAGCTTCAAACTATCATGGAAATGGGGTTGGAGTCGTATTCAAAACTCCTTGTGGAGAATACATCCCAATTGCAGTCAAATTAGATTTCGACTGCACCAACAATGAAGCCGAGTATGAAGCTTGCATAAAGGGGTTAGAAGCAGCCCTGGAAAAGGAAGTAAAGGTCCTCAAGGTTTTCGGGGATTCTAATTTAATAGTCTCCCAAGCTTTGAGAAAATGGAAAATTAAGGAAGAGCGTTTGGTTCCTTACCTACAACGCTTGGACGAATTGGCTCAACAATTTGAGGAATTATCCTTCCACTACTTGCCGCGAGCCAAAAATCAGTTTGCTGATGCTCTGGCTACTTTGGCCTCCATGGTTAATGTAGGGGGAGACCAAGTCATTCGACCTCTGACAGTCCGGCTACAGAAACAGCCAGCACATATCATGAATTTGGTCGATGACAAGCCCTGGTTTTGGGACATACAGAACTATCTTCAGAATGAAGCCTACCCGGAGGGATCCACCAAGACTGATCAACGGACATTGAGACAGTTAGCATCTGGATATTTCCTTACTGGCGGAGTCCTGTATAAGAGAAGTTGGAATGGCCTGCACCTAAGGTGCGTTGATGAGGGAGAAGCTCAAACCATCATGGATTCCTTACATAATGGGGAGTCCGGTCCACACTTGCACGGGATAGCCTTGGCTCGAAAAATTGTGAACCTGGGTTATTACTGGTCAACTATGAATGCAGATTGCGTGAGGCACACGCAGAAGTGCCATGAGTGTCAAATTTTTTGCTAAGCTGCAAAAACAGCCTCCGGTCAATTTGAATCCTATTGCTTCACCATGGCCTTTCGCAACTTAGGGCATAGATGTGATCGGAAAGATCCACCCGAAGGCTTCCAATGGTCATCAATTCATCCTGGTCGCTGTCGATTATTTCACTAAGTGGATTGAGGCAGCCTCCTATTCCGTCTTGAATGCCAAGAAGGCAGCACAGTTCATTCGTACTAACATCCTTTGTCGGTACGGAACGCCATTCGAGATCATTACTGATAACGGGTCCCATTTTCAAAGTGAATTTTCTGACCTGCTGAAGCAAAAGAAGATTCAACATCATAAGTCCTCACCCTATCGTCCACAAACAAATGGGGCTGTAGACGCTGCAAACAAGGCTATAAAAGTCATTTTGCAGAAGACGGTTAGAAAGCATAAAGCTTGGCATGAACAATTACCAAATGCCTTATGGGGATACAGGACTTCAATCAGAACGCCTACTGGGGCAACCCCATATTCCTTAGTTTATGGTATGGAAGCAGTGTTGCCTATTGAGCTGGAAGTTCAGTCGGCGAGGATTATCTGGGAAAGCCAGATCAGCGAAGCAGATTGGGCTAAGAATTATCATTTGCAACTCTTAGGTATTGACGAAAAACGATTGCAAGCGATCCACCAAACTCAAGTTTACCAGAGAAGAATGGCACGGCATTTTAATAAGAAGGTCAAAGACCGAAAACTGGAAGAAGGTTGTTTGGTCCTGAAGGAAATTAGACAGCCAATCATAGACCCACGTGGGAAGTTTCATCCTCATTGGGCTGGACCCTATGTGTTGAAGAAAATATTGTCTGGCGGAGCCGTCATTTTGACTGATTTGGTTGGTTTGGAATTCACGAATCCATGTAATTTAGATCGGTTAAAAAAATATTTTGTATAATAAGCATTGCATAATGTAAAAAGAGCTACATTAGACCTGATTCTCCTCGGAAAAAAGAAATTATGTATCGGAGATATGTAGGAAGCCCTCTTTGGGCGTGGTCAAAGAATTAATAAAAAAATCATTTCATCATTCATTCTTCTTTGCCAAAAAAAAAAAGGAAAAAAAAAGGGAAAGAAAAAAGTGGAAAAAAAAGAAGTGAAAAAAAAGAGAGAAGAACCCGCTAAGTCGAAAACCCGAAAGGGCGGCTTAGGCAAAAGTCAGGGCCCGCTAAGTTGAAAACCCGAAAAGGGCGGCTTAGGCAAAAATGGGTAGCTCGCTAAGTTGAAAACCCAAAAGGGCGGCTTTGGCAAAAATTAGAGCTTGAATAAATAAAGTTGGAAAATGCTTGGAAAGCTTAAAAGACAAATTAAAGCAATAAAGTTAAGCAGTCCGAAGTCAAGCAAAAAGCAAAAGAGTCCAAAGTAAATAAATAAATAATGAAGTCTCAGTCCAAAAAAATAAAATAAAATATACATCCAAAATCCAAAGTCCGAGTCCCAAATAAAAAGTCAAAATAAGGGAAAAACAATAAAAGTCCAAAAAGCCTATAAGAGTCTAGATGTCCCGTCGCCTCCGTGGGGCAACATCCTCCGAGTCATCCCTAGCTGCTGAACTCTCTCTAACCTCGCCTGTCCGAGGAGCCAACACAATCTCGTCATCAGTCCCAACCTCATTATCAGCGTCAGCCTAAACCCAACCTTCGAGTGCACTCAGCAGTGCGGTCCTCCTTGGCCTCTCAACCGGCCAGATAACGGCAATGAACCAGGTCCGATACTCAGGAGAAGTCTGAACACTGGCAGGATTAGGTAAAGGCCTAACCATGTGATGATCTCTAACCCAAGCCCTAAGGACGGCTCGGGTAACACCAGGAGTGATGGCTGAATCAGCTGAAATGTCATCCATAATCGGAATAGTTTGGTCTATCCCCATCTGCCTCAAAACGCGCGAAGCGCAGTACCAAGTACAGTGTGTAAGGCCTAAAAGGTAAACCCGAGTATGGCGGAAGCTAACCTGGATAAAGCGGGTGATTTCATACCAGGAAATGAACCACAATACCTCATTTGGACCCAACTCAATCAGCCATGAGGTCCATGCATCAGTAGACGGATGAGTGATCAAGATCCTCCGCATACGATACTGAGAGGGGTTGTAGGGCAAGCAAGTAGGAGCAACAACCACTTGGAGGTGGTCCTTTAACCAAACCTGAGTAATGGATCCTTTCTATTACAAAGGAACGAACCGAGAGAAAGAAGAAAAAGGGAAGAGGAAAAGGGGAAATACCTGGAGAATAATCGGAGAGACCGTCCAGTCATCGAAGCCTAAAGCAGCTCTGTCAAGGCTCCTAATAGTCTCTACCAGCACAATGCCGCCAATGCAACCCATATCCTCCATTTGTCGAACCATGGGGTAGAGGCACAAATCCCCAAAGCCTGGGTCCTTGTTGAACAAGAAACCAGCTAATAAGCAGAAAACCAAGGCTCGCATTCTAAGCCTCATCCGGTCTGGGTCGTCTGAGTGAACCTCTGAAAATTCGTCAATCAAGGGCAGCAGAATTGCTTTCTAGTCACCAACAATCATAACCCTATCTTGTGGTCAGCTGAACTGAAATAGGTTTTCAAACGACCGAACATACCCAATTTTTACCTCATGCTTGACTAAAGGAGCATTGGGGTCGCACCCTATAATAGCGTAGAATTCCTCAAAAAGAGGGCACATCTCCTCCATCATGGCCCCGAACCGGAAAATGTGGGCCTCCGGGTCCCAAAGTCTGATGCAGGCCCGTAAAAAATCCCAGTCAACTACTACCCCCCTAAGAGTAATGATAGGAGAAAGACCGTACCTCCCCAAGTTGATCTTTTCGACTTTGGAGAGACTCCTAGTCCAGCTGTGCATGCTATGGTTAAAAAAAGGATTCATGTTTTTTGAAAAGAAAAGAAGGAAGAAAAGAGAGAAAAGAGAAAAGAGAAGAAACTGGCTGAAAACTGTTTTTTCTGGCACGAATTTCGAGAAAGAATGAATGAAATCTGAAAAAAAAGACAGAAACAGTATTTTTATAAGAAAAACGCGCCCGGAGGCGACTGCCCCCACCGGCTGCGGCGGCTGCGGCCGCCGGAGCCGGCGGCAGCAACTGTCGATGACGGTGGCAGCGGCCGCCGGAGGCGGCGACCATCGCAAAAAAAAAAAAAACTATATATATATATATATATATTTTTTTTTCAGTACATATAAAAATTCTATTTCATGGGCCGAAATGAAATCCTTTTTTCTTTCAAATTTGATAATCATGCATACATGTAAAATTTTCAGTACTAACCAAGTGCAGGTACAGTCAAAGTTCAGCATAGAAATACAATAAAGAAAGAAAAACGGGAAAAATCTAGCAACTATCAGCGACGAGGCCTCCTCCTCCTCTGATCATCAAAGGCCCTCAGAGTCCAGGACGAAGTTAGTTCTTGCTGCATCCCGAGAATCAGCTCCATCATCTGACTGACCAATCCGACAGGAACCTGGAAATCATACAAAGAAAAATACAAGTCAATATCAAATCTCTTATGAATCCTTTTTGTGAGAGATTTATCAGTCTTTACCTCAGTAATGTCCTCGAGAGGAAGATCCAAGCGATCCACACTCTCCAGGGAGACCTCCCGAAAAGCTAGAGTGCCGTCAGGAGGATAGTAGGGAATGCTGTATGGAAGACGTAGATTGGCCAAGCCTGGGTGAAGAGGCCCGGTAGCCTCCGAAATAGCCCGGGGAGCCCTGGAAGGACCTACCGAGCAGTTAGGCCCGGCCCGAGACGGACCCTCAATCGGAGTGGAAGAAGTGGGATCGGTCATAGGCCTCCTCCTTGGAGTCCTAGTCGAGGGACCCGAGGCCCGAGAAGAATGGGTGCTGAGCAGCTGGGAGGGTGTCGACTCTAAAAACTATCAAGCTGAGATCCAATGGGCTGCATCAAAGCGATTCTGCAGAACTCATCATAATCTCCCTCCAGGCTGAACTCCACATGTGGAATACCCTCAGTATGAGCAGCGGTGAGCGTCATCTGCTTGCCCACTCACATGTCCTCGGGAGGGGAATAAGGGACAGAACGGCAGCCTCTTATCTGAAGGTCTACTCTCTCGCCCAAGTAATATCGCCGCAGGACGGGGTGCGACAGGATAACCCTTCGCCGAGACAAGGAATCCGACCGCTGGAAGTGGGGGTCGGCCTGAATCCAACTCTGTAGATGGGTAGTCATCGGCCCCACCTCAACCTATGAAAGATGCAAATATGTTAATACATCCTTTTTATTTAACATATGCAAGAATTACTGACCACATACCTGCTCCAGAGAGCAAGTATCAAAAAAGGCCCTCAGATCCCTCAGCAATTTTTTGCGCCGAACGGTATGAAGGTTTGATCGGTACCATCTCCAAGCCAAAGGTACCAGCCCTAATCCAAGATCAGCACGAATCAGCTCCGGGCGAGTGTAAGGAAAGTACTCAAATGCCCAAGTCTGCAAAAAAGAAGAAACAAGAATCAAATCAAGATAAGCAGAAAAAACACAGAAAGGAAGAATGTTCTTTACATTACCTCCCAGAAGTAGTAGGTCCCGCTGAGTTTACAGTGGCCCTGACTCAGATCACACATGTCATCATACATGCGGCTCAGAATAGTGCCATCCCAGTCGTACTCCGCCAGATGGGTCAGATTTTCCAAACTCTTCAAGATGGAAGGATTAAACTTCTCCTTCCTATTGGACCAGAAGGTCGAAGCAAATAGCAGCAACAAAGTGAATCTAGCCACCTGAGTAGCTGTCAGCTCTCCCTGCCTGTATCTAGCATAAATGTCAGGGGCCTGGAGGGATAACTAGCGTCTGGAAATGCTCAAAGCGGGAGTAGCAGAGCCTGGCCCGACAATCCGGGGCAGGTCGATCCCTATCAGCTCAACCATCCGGGCGGGGGAGATCTCTGTCCTCTAGTCATCATATACCTAGACCGGCCGAATGCCAAAAGGGATCCCGGAGATCACTGTGAATACCCAAATTTTGAGGCTCCAAGAGCCAGTTTTCTCGGACTGCAAACAGTCCGGCCGGGCTGTGAATACTCAAATTTTGAGGCTCAAAGAGCCAGTTTTTTCGGACTGCAAACAGTCCGGCCGGACCGAAGGCCATTCGGGAAGTTCATCGGAAATATGCCAATATGGTACTTGAAACGTCCGGAAAATTACGAGGATCTCGGAACTGGTCTCGGAATATTTTTTGGAGGTCCGGAACTCCCGGAAAAGCCCTCGGAATAAACCTGCCTGCCCCGGTGGCTCAGCCACCGGAGCCAGCCACCGAGCCGGCGGCCCAGCCGCCGAAAGACCGGCGCTTGGCTGCGGGAAGGCCGCCGAGTCGGCGGCCCAGCCGCCGAGCCGGCGGCCCATCCCGGCGGCCCAGCCGCCGGGCAGGCCGCCGACGAACCGGCGGCCCGGCCGCCGGGAGGGCCGCCGATCCGGCGGCTCAGCCGGCGGCCCGACCGCCGAGACCCGGCGGCCCGGCCGCCGGGAGGGCCGCCGATCCGGCGGCTCAGCCGGCGGCCCGACCGCCGAGACCCGGCGGCCCGGCCGCCGGGAGGGCCGCCGATCCGGCGGCTCAGCCGGCGGCCCGGCCGCCGAGACTTGGCGGCCCGGCCGCCGGGCGGGCCGCCGAGCCGGCGGTCCATCCGGCGACCCAGCCACCGGAAACAGTCCGTTTTGCGCCTATAAATACAGGCCTCGGGCCTCCTTTTTTACTCACTCAGTCTGTGTTGACGGACGCTCCTTCCCCCTACGCTCTTTGCGATTCTTTACTGCTTTCTTGCATTTTTTAATTTTAATTTCATTTTATTGTTGTGATATTTGGTCACTTAAAATTAAATTAAAATTAATTCCCTTAACGAGGAGCTTAACCTGGAGTTAAGAAGCGGTCGACGATTAAATCAGGTACGTAACAAAACTCCGCCTATTTAATTTTAGCACTTCATGCATGCTTCTCTTCTACTCCTTTTAATTCTACAACTGCATAAATGCATTCATGTCATCATATAGGCAAGTAAATTGCCTCAATTAAAGTATGATTAAGCTAAATGCCCGGTTAATTAATAATCGTGGTATTAAAGCCTAAATCCGACAATATTGGCTTAAAATATCTAGTCTATTAATGGCTATGGTATGATTGCCTTTATTTCGAACAATTTTTTCGGCTTAAGTCCAGTTCATCAATAATTGTGACTAAGTAGCCTAAATTATTCACGTTCTTTTGGCATTAAATTGCCTACATTGCAGTTTGATTAATTACTTTTGGTAAACAAATTGCCAATAAGTAAGATCAGTTATTTTTTTTTAGCAATAAAACGCTTAAATCAAATTTTTGGCAAAATGCCTTAAAACTAAATCAATCTTTTTGGCTTTAAAAGCCTTAAAATCAATCATTTTGGCGACAATCGCCTAAGATCAATCATTTTGGCAATCAAATTGCCTAAATCACTCTTTTTGGCTAAAAGCCTTAAAATCAATCATTTTGGCTACAATCGCCTAAAATCAGTCATTTTGGCAATCAAATTGCCTCAATCAATCTTTTGGCTAAAAGCCATCAAAATCAACATTTTTGGCATCAAATGCCTAAAATCAAACCAATCAACCTTTTGGCAAAATGCCTAAAACAATCAATCCTTTGGCACAATGCCTAAACAAAATGCACAAAGCATACACACACTCATGCATAAAGCATCCCATTCAAAGCCCTCTAAAAGAGGCCTATCGAACTACGTTGACTTTGATCTTCCATTCAAACGGAAGTACGTAGGCACGTTCGGGATCTAACCCCGGGCGGCAAGTCGAATCACATAAACATCTTTTTCATTGGTCTAAATTATTTCATCTTCCTTGCAAAACATTCATTCTTAGGTTAGTTTCATCAGCATGACATAGTCTCGGGATCCACCTCGGGTTCAAAGACCTTGCCTTAGACATTGGGCTAATTAATCTAGTAACTAGATTAATTAAAATTGGAGTCACTTAGGGTTTTTCCTAGTTTACCCTAAAACAATTAAACAAGGTGGCGACTCATACATTCACGTGCATTTCTTCCTTATGTCACATGCATTCACATGCCTATGACATTTTGGGGAGGGGTTCACAGGAAGATGAAATAATTTAGACCAATGAAAAAGATGTTTATGTGATTCGACTTGCCGCCCGGGGTTAGATCCCGAACGTGCCTACGTACTTCCGTTTGAATGGAAGATCAAAGTCAACGTAGTTCGATAGGCCTCTTTTAGAGGGCTTTGAATGGGATGCTTTATGCATGAGTGTGTGTATGCTTTGTGCATTTTGTTTAGGCATTGTGCCAAAGGATTGATTGTTTTAGGCATTTTGCCAAAAGGTTGATTGGTTTGATTTTAGGCATTTGATGCCAAAAATGTTGATTTTGATGGCTTTTAGCCAAAAGATTGATTGAGGCAATTTGATTGCCAAAATGACTGATTTTAGGCGATTGTAGCCAAAATGATTGATTTTAAGGCTTTTAGCCAAAAAGAGTGATTTAGGCAATTTGATTGCCAAAATGATTGATCTTAGGCGATTGTCGCCAAAATGATTGATTTTAAGGCTTTTAAAGCCAAAAAGATTGATTTAGTTTTAAGGCATTTTGCCAAAAATTTGATTTAAGCGTTTTATTGCTAAAAAAAAATAACTGATCTTACTTATTGGCAATTTGTTTACCAAAAGTAATTAATCAAACTGCAATGTAGGCAATTTAATGCCAAAAGAACGTGAATAATTTAGGCTACTTAGTCACAATTATTGATGAACTGGACTTAAGCCGAAAAAAATTGTTCGAAATAAAGGCAATCATACCATAGCCATTAATAGACTAGATATTTTAAGCCAATATTGTCGGATTTAGGCTTTAATACCACGATTATTAATTAACCGGGCATTTAGCTTAATCATACTTTAATTGAGGCAATTTACTTGCCTATATGATGACATGAATGCATTTATGCAGTTGTAGAATTAAAAGGAGTAGAAGAGAAGCATGCATGAAGTGCTAAAATTAAATAGGCGGAGTTTTGTTTACGTACCTGATTTAATCGTCGACCGCTTCTTAACTCCAGGTTAAGCTCCTCGTTAAGGGAATTAATTTTAATTTAATTTTAAGTGACCAAATATCACAACAATAAAATGAAATTAAAATTAAAAAATGCAAGAAAGCAGTAAAGAATCGCAAAGAGCGTAGGGGGAAGGAGCGTCCGTCAACACAGACTGAGTGAGTAAAAAAGGAGGCCCGAGGCCTGTATTTATAGGCGCAAAACGGACTGTTTCCGGTGGCTGGGTCGCCGGATGGACCGCCGGCTCGGCGGCCCGCCCGGCGGCCGGGCCGCCAAGTCTCGGCGGCCGGGCCGCCGGCTGAGCCGCCGGATCGGCGGCTCTCCCGGCGGCCGGGCCGCCGGGCCTCGGCGGTCGGGCCGCCGGCTGAGCCGCCGGATCGGCGGCCCTCCCGGCGGCCGGGCCGCCGGGTCTCGGCGGTCGGGCCGCCGGCTGAGCCGCCGGATCGGCGGCCCTCCCGGCGGCCGGGCCGCCGGTTCGTCGGCGGCCTGCCCGGCGGCTGGGCCGCCGGGATGGGCCGCCGGCTCGGCGGCTGGGCCGCCGACTCGGCGGCCTTCCCGCAGCCAAGCGCCGGTCTTTCGGCGGCTGGGCCGCCGGGTCGGCGGCCTTCCCGGCGGCTGAGCCGCCGGGATGGGCCGCCGGCTCGGTGGCTGGCTCCGGTGGCTGAGCCACCGGGGCAGGCAGGTTTATTCCGAGGGCTTTTCCGGGAGTTCCGGACCTCCAAAAAATATTCCGAGACCAGTTCCGAGATCCTCGTAATTTTCCGGACGTTTCAAGTACCATATTGGCATATTTCCGATGAACTTCCCGAATGGCCTTCGGTCCGGCCGGACTGTTTGCAGTCCGAAAAAACTGGCTCTTTGAGCCTCAAAATTTGAGTATTCACAGTTGCCCCCCACCGGTGACCATAAAGATAATTTATGGGAGTCGGTGGTTGTCTGAAACACAAATTTTGGAGGCGAAAAATAGACGCGTCCAGAAGACCCGCCTTTTGGCCTTTTCCTTATAAATAGCTTAAGAATTCATTTTTCATTCATTTCAAACTTTCAAAAAAAACAAAGAGCTTCTCCAATTCTCTCAACTTTCTCACCATGGCAGGCTATAGCAGTGATGAAGACCTTCTGGAGTCTCTGGGGATCTCCCTTGATGATGCCAATCTGGCGGTGGAAGCTGATACCCACGCCTCCGTGACCGGCATCTTTGCCCAGGTAAGCTCATTTCTCATTTATTTATTTGGGCCTTGGGCCAAAACGTGAATTTTTATTGGGCCTTTAGGCCAAATTGTGATTTTTTGGGCCTTAGGCCAAAGGGGAATTTCATTGGGCCTTAGGCCAGATGTGATTTTTTTTTGGGCCTTAGGCCAAAATGTGATTTTTTGGGCCTTAGGCCAAACAAAGAATTTTATTGGGCCTTAGGCCAAATGTGAATTTTATTGGGCCTTAGGCCAAATGTGAATTTTTTGTTGGGCCTTAGGCCAAATTGTGATTTTTTTAGGCCTTAGGCCAAAATTGTAATTTTTTGCTCATTATGTTTATCAGTATGCATGCTAGGAAAGCACTAAGATATTACCCTTAGTAAGGAACCAAGGAGTAACTCTTAGGTCATTTTACCTTTTAGGATTGCCGTATTAAGTTGGATGTCGGCGAGAGTTCAATAGCTGGAGTTCCGCCCGAAATTCTTGATTACAGCCACCCGGTGGGTGCAATTATCCGCCCGTCTTATCTGGGTTATCTAAGACACCTGGACATGGCTCGGAACAATCACAAGGAATTATTGGGTGCTTTGGCCGAGAGGTGGTGGGACACTACCAACACCTTCCACTTTTCTTGGGGCGAGCTGACAATGACTCCTACGGATTTTTCTGTGATTTCCGGGATCCCTTTCGGAGTTCGACCGATTGAGCTGTATGATGATTGGAGGTCTGAGATCTCCTCTGACCGAATGTTGGAGTTGATTGGGCTGGACCTGCCCCGGATTGTCGAGCCTGGCACGGTTTCTCCCGCGTTGAGCATTTCTAGGCGCTGGTTATCCCTCCAGGCCCCTGACATCTATGCTAGATTTGGGCGGGGAGAGTTGACGGCTACTCAGGTAGCCAGATTTACCTTGCTGCTATTATTTGCTTCGACCTTCTGGTCCAACAGAAAAGAGAGATTTAACCCCTCTATCTTGAAGAGTTTGGAGAATCTGGCCCATTTAAAGGAGTATGACTGGGCTGGTGCTATTCTGAGCCGCACGTATGATGATATGTGTGCTCTGAGTCGAGGTCACTGCAAACTCAGCGGAACTTACTACTTCTGGGAGGTAATGTAAGGAACATTCTCCTTTTCCTACATCTGGATTTTTCTTTTTTCACTGACTCTTCTTTTTTCTTTCTTCTTTTACACAGACTTGGGCATTCGAATACTTTCCTTACACTCGCCCCGAGCTGCTTCAGCCTGACCTTGAATTGGGGCTGGCACCTTTGGCTTGGAGATGGTACAAATCACGTCTTCACGCTGTTCGGCGCAAGAAATCGCTGAAGGAACTGAGAGCCTTCTTTGATACATGCTCTTTGGAACTGGTATGTGCTTTAATGATTTTAGATATGTTAAATAAAAATGATTTATTAACATAAAAATCTTGTAGGCTGAAGTGGGGCCAATGACTGCCCGTCTACAGAGCTGGATTCAGGCTGATTCTGGCTTCCAGCGGTCAGACACTTTGACTCAGCGGAGGGTGGTTCTGTCGCATCCATTCTTACGCCGATATTACTTGGGCGAAAGAGTGGACATCCAAATAAGAGGCTGCCGTTCTGTCCCTTATCCCCCTCCCACTGACATGCGAGCGGGCAAACAGATGGTGCTCACTGCTACTCATACCGAGGGCATTCCATACTTGGAATTCGTTATGGAGGGAGATTATGATGAATTCTGCCGCATTACTTTAATGCAGCCCATTGGATCTCGTCTTGATGATTTCCAAGGACCGGCTCCTTCTCAGCCGTTCGGCACTCGCTCTTCCCGAGCTTCGGGTCCTTCAACTAGGACTCCAAGGAGGAGGCCTGTGACTGATCCTACTTCTTCTACTCCGGTTGGGGGTTCTTCGCAGGCCGGGCCTAGCCGACCGGCAGGCCCTTCTAGGGCTCCTCGGGCCATTCTGGAGGCTACCGGGCCGCTTCATCCGGATCTAGTTACGCTCCGCCTACCCTACAGTATTTCCCACTTCGTACCCGACGGCCCTCCAGCTACTCGAGAAGTCTCCCTGGAGAATGTGGATCGCCTGGCTCTTCCTTCCGAGGACATTACTGAGGTAAAACCTGATACATCTCTCACAAAAAGGATTTGTAAGAGCTTTGATATTGACTCGTGTTTTCTGTATAACTTTCAGGTTCCTGTCGGGTTGGTTAATCAGATGATGGAGCTGATTCTTGGATTGCAGCAAGAAGTGGCTGTGGCCTGGACTCAGATGGCCTTTGATGATCAGAGGAGGAGGAGGCCCCGCCGCTGATAGCTTCTGCTCTACCTTTTTATTGCTGTACTGAATTTTTGTCTGTACCTGCACTTGATATGTATCTTGTACTGAACTTTTGTACCTGCACTTGATATGTATCTTGTACTGAGCTTTATCTGTACCTGCACTTGATCAGTACTAACAAAACTTGACAAAAAAAAAAAAACATGTATGCATGATTTATTAGGTCTGAGAGGAAAAGAGAGAAAAAACAAAAAGGATTTTATTTCAGTTTCTCTCTTTTTTTTTTTTTTTTTTTTTTTTTTTTTTTTTTTTTTTTTTTTTTGGGGGCCGGCGGCTGGCCGCCGGGTGGGGCCGCCGGCTCGGCGGCCGGGTCCGGCGGCTGGCCGCCGGGCTGGGCCGCCGGCTCGGCGGCCGGTTTCGGCGGCTGGCCGCCGGGCTGGGCCGCTGGCCCTCGGCGGCTGGGCCGCCGTTCCGAGCCACTGGCTCGGCGGCTCGGCCGCCGACTCGGCGGTCGGGCCGCCGGGTCGAGCCACCGGCTCGGCGGCTGGGCCGCCGACTCGGCGGTCGGGCCGCCGGGTCGAGCCACCGGCTCGGCGGCTGGGCCGCCGACACGGCGGTCGGGCCGCCGGGTCGAGCCACCGGCTCGGCGGCTGGGCCGCCGGGCCGGGCCACCGACTCTGAATTTCCTTCTATAAAAGCTGGATTTCAGCCCCTTTTTTTTTCTCTTCTCGAATTCTGTGCCAGAAAAAGTCCAATTTCGGTCAGTTTTTATTATTTTTTTTTTATTTTTTATTATTATATTTTTTCATTTTTATTTTTATTTTTCAGTCTTTCATTATTTTTATTTATTTATCATTTTTCTTTTGAGGAAAGATAACATAAAACAAGAAAGAAAAGAACAATGAATCCCTTCTATAACCATAGCATGCACAGCTGGACTAGGAGTCTCTCCAAAGTTGAAAAGATCAATCTGGGGAGGTACGGTCTTTCTCCTGCCATTACTCTCAGAGGCGTGGTAATTGATTGGGATTTTTTGAGGGCCTGCATTAGATTTTGGGACCCCGAGGCCCACGTTTTCCGGTTCGGGGCCATGATGGAAGAGATGTGCCCTCTTTTTGAGGAGTTTTGTGCCATTGTGGGATGTGACCCTAATGCCCCTTTGGTCAGGCATGAGATAAAAGCTGGGTATATTAGATCGTTTGAGACCCTGTTTCGATTCAGCCAGCCCCAAGCTAGAGCTATGATCGTTAATGACCAGAAAGCGATCCTGCTGCCCCTGATTGATGAGTTCTCAGAGGCTCAACCAGATGACCCAAACCGGATGAGGCTGAGGATGCGGGCTTTAGTTTTCTGTTTGTTGGCTGGCTTCTTGTTTAACCGGGATCCAGGCTTCGGGGATCTGCGCCTTTGTCCCATGGTTTGGCAAATGGAAGACATGGGTTGCATCGGTGGTCTCGTACTGGCAGAGACTATTAGGAGCCTCGACAGGGCTGCCTTAGGGTTTGAGGAATGGACAGTCTCTCCCATCATTCTCCAGGTATTTCCCTTTACTACCTTTCCCATTTCCTTTTCCTTTTATTATTTCATTGTAATAGAAAGGATCCATTACTCAGGTATGGTTGAGGGACCATCTCCAAGTGGTTGCCGCTCCTACTCTTTTACCCTACAATCCTTCTCAGTATCGTACCCGGAGGATCTTAACCACACGCCCTTCTACTGATGCATGGACTTCATGGCTGATTGAGTTGGGCCCCGATGAGATATTGTGGTTCGTTCCTTGGTACAATGTTACTCGTTTCATCCAGGTCAGCTTTCGCCATTCTCGGGTTTATCTTCTGGGCCTCACCCATTTTTGGATTCCTTCATTTTCTTGACTTTATTGCTTAAATTGAGAATGTTGTTTAGCTTTCCAAGCATTTTCCAACTTTATTTATTTAAGCTCTAATTTTTGCCTAAACCGCCCTTTCGGGTTTTCAGCTTAGCGAGCTACCCACTTTTGCCTAAGCTGCCCTTTCGGGTTTTCAGCTTAGCGGGCCCCGACTTTTGCCTAAGTCGCCCTTTCGGGTTTTCAACTTAGCGGGTTTTTTCTTATTTTCCTTTTTCTTTTTTTGGCAAAGAAGCATGAAATTTGTGAAATGACGATTTTTTTTTTACTAATGCTTAGACCGCACCCAATGAGGGTTGCCTACATATCTCCGATATATAATTTCTTTTTTTTTTTTTCCAAAGAGAATCAGGCCTAATGTAGTTCATTTACATCATGCAATGATTACACATAATATCTTTTCAACTGATCTAAATTACATGGATTTGTAAATTCCAAACCATCTAAATCAGTCAAGACGACGGCTCCGCCGGATAATATCTTCTTCAACACATAGGGCCCGGCCCAATGAGGACGGAACTTCCCACGTGGGTCTATGATTGGCTGTCTAATTTCTTTCAGAACCAAACAACCTTCTTCGAGTTTCCGATTTTTAACCTTTTTATTAAAATGCCGCGCTATTCTCCTTTGATAAACTTGAGTCTGGTGGATTGCTCGCAATCGCTTTTCGTCCATACCCAAGAGTTGCATATGATAATTCTCGGCCCAATCTGCTTCGCTGATCTGGCTTTCTCGGATAATTCTTGCCGACTGAACTTCCAGCTCAATAGGCAGCACTGCTTCCATACCATACACTAAGGAATACGGGGTTGCCCCGGTGGGCGCTCTGATGGAGGTCCTGTATCCCCACAAGGCAAATGGTAACTGTTCGTGCCATGCCCTATGCTTCTGCACCGTCTTCTGCAAAATGACTTTTATGGCCTTGTTTGCAGCCTCAACAGCCCCGTTTGTTTGTGGACGGTAGGGAGAGGATTTATGATGCTGGATCTTCTTTCGCTTCAGCAGGTCTGAAAACTCGTTTTGAAAATGAGATCCATTATCAGTGATAATCTCGAATGGTGTTCCATACCGACAAAGGATGTTGGTACGAACGAACTGTGCTACCTTCTTGGCATTCAAAACCGAATAGGAGGCTGCCTCGATCCACTTTGTGAAATAATCAACAGCAACCAGGATAAATTGGTGGCCATTAGAGGCCTTCGGATGGATCTTTCCAATTATGTCTATGCCCCAAGTTGCGAAAGGCCATGGCGAGGCTATGGGATTCAGATTGATCGGAGGCTGCCTTTGCAGTTTAGCGAAGATTTGACACTCGTGGCATTTCCGTGTGTGCCTCACACAATCTTCGTTCATAGTTGACCAGTAATAACCCAGGTTCATAATTTTCCGAGCCAGGGCCATCCCATGCATGTGTGGACCAGATTCCCCATTATGTAAGGAATCCATGATGGTTTGAGCCTCTTCTTCATCTACGCACTTCAGGTGCAGGCCATTCCAACTTCTTTTGTACAGAATTCCCTCAGTAAGGAAATATCCAGATGCTAACTGTCTCAATGTCCGTTGATCAGTTTTAGTGGATCCCTCCGGATAGGCTTCACTCTGAAGATAATTCTGTATATCCCAGTACCAAGGCTTGTCATCCACCAAATTCATAACATGTGCTGGCTGTTTCTGTAGCCGGACTGTCAGAGGTCGAATGACTTGGTCTCCCTCTACATTAACCATGGAGGCCAAAGTAGCTAGGGCATCGGCAAACTGATTCTTGGCTCGCGGCAGGTAGTGGAACGATAACTCTTCAAACTGTTGAGCCAATTCGTCCAAACGTTGTAGGTAAGGAACCAAACGTTCTTCTTTAATCTTCCATTTCCTTAGGGCTTGGGAGACTATTAGGTTGGAATCTCCGAAAACCCTGAGGAATTTTATTCCCTTTTCAAGGGCCGCTTCTAACCCCTTGATGCAAGCTTCATATTCGGCTTCGTTGTTGGTGCAAGCGAAATCTAGTTTAACTGCAATTGGGATGTATTCTCCACAAGGAGTTTTGAATACAACTCCAACCCCATTTCCATGATAGTTCGAAGCTCCATCGAAGTACATCTCCCAGGCTTCGCTTTCCAAGCTTAACAAGTCCTCATCGGGAAATTCCACCTCCGGCATTCGGTCTTCGATCGGTAATTCCGCTAATTGATCAGCTAAAGCTCCGCCCTTCACTGCCTTTCTTTGTACAAATTTCAGGTCATAGGCTGCGAGCACTGACACCCACTTAGCCATCTTACAGTCTAGAACCGGCCTCTCCATAAGGAATTTCAAGGGGTTCGATTCAGAAATGACATGCGTAGTGTAAGATGAGAGGTAATGCTGCAGCTTTGTACATGCCCAGACCAGAGCCAAACACAGCTTCTCTATTTTATTATATTTCAATTCGTATTCTAGCATCCTCTTGCTGAGGTAATACACGGCATTTTCTACCCTTGTATCTTCTGCTTGCTGAGCTAACATTGCACCCATAGCTTCCTCTGTCACTGATAGGTACAATAGCAAAGGCTTTCCTAGCCTTGGTGGTTGTAAAACAGGTGGGGATAGCAGGTATTGCTTAACTTGATCAAAAGCTTTCTGACAATCCTCGTTCCATTTGACCGCTACTCCTTTCCTGAGTAGTTTGAAAATAGGACCACAAGTATCAGCCAACTGATTGATGAACCGACTGATGTATTGTAGCCTACCCAGAAAACCTCGTACTTCCTTCTCGGTCCGTGGTGCTGGCATTCCTAAAATGGCCTTGGCTTTCGACGGATCAATTTCTATGCCCTTGTGACTGACCAAATGCCCCAGAAACACTCCAGATGTAGCTCCAAAGAGGCACTTTGCTGGATTGAGCTTTAGGTTGTACCTTCGAAGTCTAAAGAAGAACTTCTCAAGTGCTGTTGTATGTTCTTCAGTTGTTTTTGATTTAACCACCATATCATCCACATACACTTCTACCTCTTTGTGAATCATATCGTGGAAGATGGTCGTTGCCATTCTTTGGTAAGTTGCCCCGGCATTTTTGAGCCCAAAAGGCATAACCCTGTAACAGTAAGTTCCCCATTCTGTGATGAATGCCGTCTTCTCTTTGTCTGGTGGATGCATCATTATTTGGTTATATCCAACTGCGAGATCAGTCAAGGAGACCATCTCATGTCCAGCCATTCGGTCCACCAATAGATCGATATGTGGCAGGGGAAAATCGTCCTTCGGACATGCTTTGTTCAAGTCCCGGTAATCCACACACATTCGCACCTTTCCATCCTTCTTAGGAACCGGCACTATGTTTGCTAACCAAGTCGGGTAGGCAATGGGTTCTATGAACTTGTTTTCCAATTGCTTAGCTACTTCCTCCTTGATCTTTAAGGACCACTCCGTCTTTAGCCTCCTTAGCTTTTGCTTCACTGGCTTAGCCTCTGGATATACTGGAATTTTGTGCACCACTATTGCTGGGTCAATTCCCGTGATGTCACTGGCCCTCCACATAAAACAATCAGCAAATTTCTTCAAACATTCACTGACCTGTTCCCTGTTCATGCAATCAGATGCAATGTATGTGTGTTCATTTTCTTCTTTGCCGATTATTATTTTTACTTTTTCATTTTTTACTTCATTTATCTGATTATTTTTGCTTGGAAATGCTTGGAAAAATAAACACACGGGGTAATCAAGAATTTGCAGGCCTTTATTACATATGACGGAATCGTCTTCAAAGGTTACATCGAATTTGACATCTGGATCTTCTAGATCCGACACTGACGACTCAGAAGTGGAACTGGTTCTTGACTCGGTTTCCGACTCAGACTCAGACTCAATACAGGACTTGACTATGGACTCTGGTGCTAGGTTTGACTCGGGAAGGGGTTTATCAGCAGTGCGCTCCTCCTCGACGTACCAATTGGTAAGAGGCCCTCTGTTCGGCTTGATCAGGCTGAGCAGATCTTGATTCCCGTCATTTCCTGTGATGACTGCAACCTCATCAAAGAGACTAGGCTGCATGAAGTCTTCGATTTCCAGTGTAGTGATGGTTTCGGGCCCGTTGCCCCAGACATCGGCAAATACTTCTAACCCAGGCAGCATCTTCTTAGCAGTCGGGCAGGGGAATGGCTCCGGGAAGCCACAATAAGGAATTGTTTCTCCCGGTTTACAGAAATAGCCATTCAAAGTCAGATGATATGGCCGCATTTGTATGCCTCCCTTCTTCCTTCGCCTTATCCTTTCAGCGCGGTCTTCCTCGGTAGGCTCATAACCCAGTCCATAAGTTCCTTCATTTACCGGACACTCCCAGGCCTGCAGTGCGGGGTATGTTTTTCCTGACCTTGCCATAATCATTCCTGGCAGGTAGGACATCTTCAGCATCAGAGGCACTATGCAGTTTATCTGTACTGTCCCGAAATCAAAGAGAATTCGAGAATTGGCAGGATTTCCCTCTATGCATTGCACGGTGTCATACTGAAATCCTGAGAGAGGTAGGTTGGCAGTTTCAGGACTGACCTCAAAGAGAGGCTGGCCCTTTGGCTTTTTCAGCTGATTGTAGTCATCCCCTTGGATGGTGACAACTTTATCTTCATAGGGAAACTTGACCTTTTGGTGCAAGGACGAGGGTATTGCCTTGGTGTGGTGTATCCATGGTCTACCTAGAAGCAGATTAAAGCTAGTTGGTACATCAATTACCTGAAACGGAACTTCCATCACAGTTGGCCCAACTGTTAATTTCAGTGTGGCAACCCCCAATACTTCCCTCCGGGTACTGTCGTATGCTTTCACTATTTGATCTGATGGAGTGAAGTCTGTTTCCTCCAACCCTAAGCAGCTGGCTACCCTTAGTGGACAGACATTCAGAGCTGACCCATTGTCAATGAGAACCATGGGCACCGTTTTGTCTCTGGTCTGGACCGTGACATACAGAGCATTATTATGACTGCCTCCCTCTTTAGGCAGGTCCTCATCAGAAAACCCGATGCTTTGTACTTTGGATGACTGGGTGAGGGTGGAGACTAGTACTTCAGGGCTAACCTCCACTGACGTCTGTAATTGGCTCAAAGCCTTGCAAAGAGCTTGGCGATGAGGAAAGGATGCTGCCAACAGTTCCCAGATTGATACCCTAGCTTGTGTCTTTTTCAATTGTAAGAGTACCGGGTCCTCTTTTGGCTCCTCTGCCCTTCTGGTAGGGCTTGTTGTGGATTTTATCCAAAACCAGTGGCTCATACTGTCTCCCGCTTCTGGTAATAGCATCGACCTCTTCACTTAGGTCGTTCAGATCCAGGACACATATGTTATTCATCTCTAGGAACAGTTCGAAAGGATCGATCAGTTCCTGGTCATCTATAATAGCATTTACCCCATGATTTGGTAAGGGGTTAGTACTAACTGTTTGGTTTACTTCTCGGGATGATTGAGCCATTGTCCACCAGATCTTGTATGCGGTTCCTAAGTGTCCAACACGCTTCAGTCTTATGCCCGTACCCCTGATGGTATTCACAGTATTCATCTGCTTTGTAATTCCTTGGTAAAGGATTTGGTGGGGGCCTTGCTTCCAAAGGCTTGATGTAATTTGCTTTGACAGCTTCTCGGAAAACCAAAAGGATTGGCATCCCGAGATCAGTGTATGTTCTTCTTGACTGGCTGCCATTTCTCATGTTCCCCACACGTAACGGGTTAGTGGGGGTAATGCTTGCCACTTCGTGGACTTTGCCAGCTTGGCTGGGTTTCTTGTACTTAGAGGTTCCTGCGTCGTCTTTCAGTTGCCCCATTTGGATCAGGTCTTCTACCTTCGTAGCAGTAGCAATGAGCGACTGAAACGTTGGCAAGTACTGGGTTTGTAACCGTTGTTGGTAGACAGGTTGCAGATTCTTTATTATTATGTCTACCTGTTCTTGTTCTGAAGGCCGGTTAATCATTTGGGCGGCCTTGGCCCTCCACCTCGTAAGGAACGAGGAAAAAGGTTCATTATTTTTCTGCTTAGTAGTCTCTAATTCCCTTCGGGTAACATCCACCTCCATGTTGTAGTGATACTGGGAATTAAATGCATTACAGATATCCTCCCAGGTCTTCATCTTAGACCGATCTAAGCTGACAAACCATCTCAATGCAGCACCGGTGAGAGATTGTTGGAACAACTGAGCAAGGAGCTCACTGCTCAATCCGAATGGGTTAAGGGCACCCACATACATCTTCAGGTGAGTTTTAGGACAAGTGGTTCCATCAAACTTGTCCATGTTGGGCATTTTGAACTTAGTTGGTAATCTGGCTTCAGGGAACAAAGACAAGGAGTCCATGTCCACCACTTCCTTATGGGTCTTGAGGGCAGTGATTGACCTTTCTAAAAGCTCTAGCTTCTCTCTCATTCTCTGAGCTTCCAGCTCAGAAGCAGTTTTGGAGGGTACGTCATCCAAGTTCAAGGCAGGGTTTGTGGGTTCAGCAGCAGCAGGACCCTGATTGGAAGCGGCAGGCCCACTTCCTCCGGCCGAGGCCCCATTTCCGTTACCATTACCATTCCCCAATTCAGCTATCAGGGCAGCCCTTTGAGCGGCCAATGCCTCATTCATTCTGGCCTCCATTCTAGCCTCCAGTTGTTCAATAAGGTTTTGGATGTCAGACAGTGATGCCATTGGTGTAACCGGTGTAGCTGGTGAAGCTGGTGAAGTTGGTGATAGCACTGTAGGTGTGATTGGCACTTGAGTAGGCACTCGGATCGTGGGCACCTGTAAGGATAAGGGTAGTTGGATTAGGTATAGTGTTTGGTGTATCATGGGAGTGATATGAGGTAGATTGACTCTTTGTCCAACTGTGCATGATTGAAGATAAAAGGTGTTTTCTGCTCTCTTTGTGTTTACCCAAATGTTTATGGTATGCCATGAATGCGCACAACAACACACCATAATCTGTTTATGATATGATTTTCATCATTGGGTGCATACAGTCCTGAAGGATAGGTTCTATAGGCTATGACACAAATAGAGAATAGGCTTATAAAGGGACCCTTGAGCCTTGAGCATGGATATACCTAACCACATGTGAAACAAAGAGTTTCGCGTGGGTCCAACGGTACGCATGCCCATAGGCCATCCCCAAAAGGATTAGGGATGGTTTGCGGCAACAGGGAGGACGCTTTGGCTGTCCGTCGACATAATCAAGGAGACCTGCCGATCAGCGCTACTTGCTATCCAGACTCAGAAGTTTGAACAGAGAGAGAAGAAATTCATTTGAAATTCATTTTTTATGCAATGGAGAAAAGGATTCTCAATTCGTGCAAATAAATCAACAAATTAAAATGTCTTAATCAATTTGTACAACTTGAGTTTAAATTCCTCATCTCGTATTCTTAAAGAAAGAATACTCGATTTGTGCTAAGGTACCCTGCAAAACAAAGTATTGTAAAATAATGCCCTAAAGAAGGACAGGTTAGTTTACACAACAATAGTAGTCCACTTTATGCAAAATGATTGCATTACTTTCCCCAGCAGAGTCGCCAAACTGTGAACCCCTCCCCAAAATGTCATAGGCATGTGAATGCATGTGACATAAGGAAGAAATGCACGTGAATGTATGAGTCGCCACCTTGTTTAATTGTTTTAGGGTAAACTAGGAAAAACCCTAAGTGACTCCAATTTTAATTAATCTAGTTACTAGATTAATTAGCCCAATGTCTAAGGCAAGGTCTTTGAACCCGAGGTGGATCCCGAGACTATGTCATGCTGATGAAACTAACCTAAGAATGAATGTTTTGCAAGGAAGATGAAATAATTTAGACCAATGAAAAAGATGTTTATGTGATTCGACTTGCCGCCCGGGGTTAGATCCCGAACGTGCCTACGTACTTCCGTTTGAATGGAAGATCAAAGTCAACGTAGTTCGATAGGCCTCTTTTAGAGGGCTTTGAATGGGATGCTTTATGCATGAGTGTGTGTATGCTTTGTGCATTTTGTTTAGGCATTGTGCCAAAGGATTGATTGTTTTAGGCATTTTGCCAAAAGGTTGATTGGTTTGATTTTAGGCATTTGATGCCAAAAATGTTGATTTTGATGGCTTTTAGCCAAAAGATTGATTGAGGCAATTTGATTGCCAAAATGACTGATTTTAGGCGATTGTAGCCAAAATGATTGATTTTAAGGCTTTTAGCCAAAAAGAGTGATTTAGGCAATTTGATTGCCAAAATGATTGATTTTAGGCGATTGTCGCCAAAATGATTGATTTTAAGGCTTTTAAAGCCAAAAAGATTGATTTAGTTTTAAGGCATTTTGCCAAAACTTTGATTTAAGCGTTTTATTGCTAAAAAAAAATAACTGATCTTACTTATTGGCAATTTGTTTACCAAAAGTAATTAATCAAACTGCAATGTAGGCAATTTAATGCCAAAAGAACGTGAATAATTTAGGCTACTTAGTCACAATTATTGATGAACTGGACTTAAGCCGAAAAAATTGTTCGAAATAAAGGCAATCATACCATAGCCATTAATAGACTAGATATTTTAAGCCAATATTGTCGGATTTAGGCTTTAATACCACGATTATTAATTAACCGGGCATTTAGCTTAATCATACTTTAATTGAGGCAATTTACTTGCCTATATGATGACATGAATGCATTTATGCAGTTGTAGAATTAAAAGGAGTAGAAGAGAAGCATGCATGAAGTGCTAAAATTAAATAGGCGGAGTTTTGTTTACGTACCTGATTTAATCGTCGACCGCTTCTTAACTCCAGGTTAAGCTCCTCGTTAAGGGAATTAATTTTAATTTAATTTTAAGTGACCAAATATCACAACAATAAAATGAAATTAAAATTAAAAAATGCAAGAAAGCAGTAAAGAATCGCAAAGAGCGTAGGGGGAAGGAGCGTCCGTCAACACAGACTGAGTGAGTAAAAAAGGAGGCCCGAGGCCTGTATTTATAGGCGCAAAACGGACTGTTTCCGGTGGCTGGGTCGCCGGATGGACCGCCGGCTCGGCGGCCCGCCCGGCGGCCGGGCCGCCAAGTCTCGGCGGCCGGGCCGCCGGCTGAGCCGCCGGATCGGCGGCCCTCCCGGCGGCCGGGCCGCCGGGTCTCGGCGGTCGGGCCGCCGGCTGAGCCGCCGGATCGGCGGCCCTCCCGGCGGCCGGGCCGCCGGGTCTCGGCGGTCGGGCCGCCGGCTGAGCCGCCGGATCGGCGGCCCTCCCGGCGGCCGGGCCGCCGGTTCGTCGGCGGCCTGCCCGGCGGCTGGGCCGCCGGGATGGGCCGCCGGCTCGGCGGCTGGGCCGCCGACTCGGCGGCCTTCCCGCAGCCAAGCGCCGGTCTTTCGGCGGCTGGGCCGCCGGGTCGGCGGCCTTCCCGGCGGCTGAGCCGCCGGGATGGGCCGCCGGCTCGGTGGCTGGCTCCGGTGGCTGAGCCACCGGGGCAGGCAGGTTTATTCCGAGGGCTTTTCCGGGAGTTCCGGACCTCCAAAAAATATTCCGAGACCAGTTCCGAGATCCTCGTAATTTTCCGGACGTTTCAAGTACCATATTGGCATATTTCCGATGAACTTCCCGAATGGCCTTCGGTCCGGCCGGACTGTTTGCAGTCCGAAAAAACTGGCTCTTTGAGCCTCAAAATTTGAGTATTCACATCCTTATAGCTGAATTTAGTTTCCTATAATCAATGCATACCCTCCAACCCGTAGTGGTCCTAGTAGGAATTAGTTCACCATTTTCATTTTTTACTACAGTCATTCATCCCTTTTTAGGAACACATTGAATTGGACTAACCCATTGGCTATCTGAAATCGGGTATATTATTCCTGCATCTAACAACTTTATAATTTCTTTCTTCACTACATCTTTCATATTAGGATTAAGTCTCCTTTGTCTTTCTGCCCTAAGTATATGCCCATCTTCAAGATTGATGTAATGCATGACTCGATTTGGACTTATACCGTTGAGGTCAGAAATTTGCCATCCTATACTGTTAATCCTATTTTTAACAATTTTTAACCAGTCATTCTCTTGATCTATAGTTAATTTGTTAGAAATGATTATGGGAAGTGTATGATCTTTGCCTAAGAATGCATATCGTATATGACTAGGTAATTCTTTAAGATCTACTATTGGTGGACTTTCAATTGATGGAGGTAAAGGCTCATGTTCTCTAAGTAACATTTCAGGTCGTACATTTATAAAATCCTCTCCTTCATTATTTACACTTGTTTTCGCCGACCGCCCCCGAGCGACCTGAAAAACACTCGATTTTTGTTTTTGGAAATTGGAAAATTGATTATTAAGAAAAGTGGTGACAAAACCTTTTTGGATGTACGATGCCGATAAATCGGTCTTATAAAATACTTTGAGTCGTCACCCATTATTTCGGCAATGGGACCTTTCCCAATTTTATTTTAAAAAGTGACTTCATTTTAAACCCAATTTTATTTAAGGCCAATTATTTTAAAAGACTGGTCAGGCGTACCAAGTACGATTCTGGATAAGGGAATTAGGTGTGAATACTCAAATTTTGAGGCTCAAAAAGCCTGTTTTCCCGGAATGCAAACAGTCCGGCCGGACCGAGGCCATTCGGAAAAGTTCACCGAAAGTATGCCAATATGGTACTTGAAACGTCCAGAAAATTACGAGGATCGCAGAATTAGTCCCGGAATATTTTTTGGAGGTACGGAACTCCCGAAAAAGCCTTCGGAACGAAAAACTAGAAAGTGGACAAGCCACGGCGGCGGCAGCTGCCGCCGTCCACGGTGGCAGCGGCTGCCGTCCACGGCGGCAGCGACCGCCCTCTAGCCCGATTTTTCCCTATAAATACAGCCCCGGCACTCCATTTTTACTCACTCAGTCTGTGTTGACTGTGAACCCCTACCCCAAATATCATAGCATATGATGCATGTGACTAAGGAAGAAATGCACGTGATGTGTGAGTCGCCGCCTTGTTTAATTATTTTAGGGTAAACTAGGAAAAAACCCTAAGTGACTCCAATTTTTAATTAACCTAAATGCTAGATTAATTAACCCAAAGTTAAAGCATGGTCTACGAACCCGAGGTGGATCCCGAGACTATGTCATGCTGATGAACTAACCATGAATGAATGCTTTGCAGGGTGTAAGATGAAATAATTTGACCAATGAAAATGTTTATGTGATTTCGACTTGCCGCTCGGGGTTAAATCCCAAACGTGCCTACGTACTTCCGTTTGAATGGAAGATCAAAGTCGACGTAGTTCGATAGGCCTTCTTTGAAGGGCTTTGAATGGGTATGCATAATGCATGAGTGTGTGTATGCTTTGTGCATTTTGTTTAGGCATTCTGCCTGAAAATTGATTTTTAGGCATTTGATGCCAAAAACGTTGATTTTAATGGCTTTTAGCCAAAAAGAATGATTTAGGCAATTGTTGCCAAAAATTGATGTGATTTAGGCAATTTATTGCCAAAAATTGGTTAGGCGATTTATCGCCAAAGTGATTAAGGCATTTGTGCCAAAAGTTGGTATTGGAAGGCGTTTAGCCAAAAGATTTGGGCAATTTGTTTGCCAAAAGTGATTATTCGGGCGTTTGTCGCCAAAATGACTGATTTAAGGCTTTTAGCCAAAATGAATTGAATTAGGCAATTTTTGCCAAAAGTTGATGTGATTTAGGCGATTGTCGCCAAAAATGATTGTTTGAAGGCTTTTAGCCAAAAGATTGATTAATTCTAAGGCATTTTGCCAAAGCTTCTGATTTAAGCGATTTGTCTCTAAAAAGTGGTTAATCTAATTTATAGGCAATTTGTTTGCCAAAAATTGATTGAACCGTGGGCAATTTGTTGCCAAAATGTGGTTGATTTAATTGTAGGCAATATGTTGCCAAAACGTGATTGATTAAGGCTTTTTAGCCACAATTATTGATTAATTGGACTTAAGCCAGATTTGTTCGAAATAAAGGCAATTTCACCATAGTTATTGACTAACTAGGGTTTTAAGCCAATATTGTCGGGTTTAAGCTTTAATACCACGATTATTGATTAACCGGGCGTTTAGCCTAAACTTATTTATTTGAGGCAGTTTATTTGCCTAATGATTGACGTGAATGCTTCTATGCAGTTATAGAATTATTAGGAGTAGAAGAGAAGAATGTATGACATGCTAAAATTAAATAGGCAGAGTTTAGTTCATGTACCTGATTTAATCGTCGGCCGCTTCTTAACTCCAGGTTAAGCTCCTCGTTAAGGGGAATATTAATTAATTTAATTTTAGTGACCAAATAACAAAATAAGAAAGTGAATAAAACTAAATTAAAATGCAAGAAAGCAGTGAAGAATCGCAAAGAGCGTAGGGGAGAAGGAGCGTCTGTCAACACAGACTGAGTGTGGAAAACAGAAGGCCCGGGGCTACTATTTATAGGCGAAAAACGGACTGTTTCGGCAGCCGGCCGCCGGTCTCGGCGGCTGGGCCGCCTGTCTCGGCGGCTGGGCCGCCGGGGTTCAGCGGCTGGGTTCGGCGGCCAGGCCGCCGGTGGCCGGCAGCTGGGCCGCCGGTGCTCGTGGTTTTGCTAATTCTCGCTCCGGAGGCTTTTCCGGGAGCTCCGGACCTCCGAAAAAAATTCCGGGACCAGTGTCGTGATCCTCGCGACGTCCCGGACGTTTCAAGTACCATATCGGCATACTTTCGGTGAACTTCTAAAATGGCCTTCGGTCCGGCCGGACTGTTCGTAGTCCGGGAAAACTGGCTCTTCGAGCCTCAAAATTTGGGTGTTCACAGGCGACCGCAGCCGCTGTCGCCGCCGTTAAGGGCAGCTGCCACTGCTGCGGCCGACAGACTTTCTAGTTTTTTTCATTCCGGAGGCTTCTCCGGCAGGACTGTTCGCAGTCCGGGAAAATGGGCCTTTTGAGACTCAAAATTTGAGTATTCACAGTTGACGGACGCTCCTTCTCCCCTACACTCCTTGTGATTCTTTTACTGCTTTTCTGCATTTAGTATAGGCTTTTATTATTCTGCTGTTGTGATACTTGGTCACTTAAATTGAATTAATTCTAATTAATATTCCCTAAACGAGGAGCTTAATCTGGAGTTTTCAAGCTGAAGCTAAGAAGCGGCCGACAACTGACTCAGGTAATAACAAAACCCTGCTCATTTAATTTTAGCATTTCATGCATATTCTTCTTCTACTCCAATTATGAATTAAACTATTGCATAAATGCATTCACGTCATCAATCTGGCAAATAAACTGCCTTAATTAAATATGATTAAGCTTAAATGCCCGATTAATTAATAATCGTGGTGTTAAAGCCTAATCCGACAATATTGGCTAAAGTATCTAGTCAATTAATGACTAAGGTATAATCGCCTTTATTTCGAACAGTCCGGCTTAAGTCCAATTAATCAATAATTGTGGCTAAATAGCCTTAATTAAACACGCTTTTCTTGGCAATAAATTGCCTATATTGCAATTCAATTGATCACTTTTGGCAAACAAATTGCCTATAAGTAGATTAATCATTTTTAGCGACAAATCGCTTAAATCAAAGTCTTTGGCAAAATGCCTTGAATTAATCAATCTTTTGGCTAAAGGCCTTAAAATCAATCAATTTTGGCGACAATCGCCCAATCAACACCTTTTGGCAAACAAACTGCCTAAATCAACTCATTTTGGCTAAAAGCCTTCAAATAATCAATTTTGGCGACAATCGCCTAAATCACATCAATTTTTGGCAACAAATTGCCTAAATCAATTTTTTTGGCTAAAAGCCTTAAATCAACACTTTTGGCAACAAACGCCTAATCAAATCAATCAATTCTTTGGCAAAATGCCTAAACAAAATGCACGAAGCATACACACACTCATGCATTAAGCATACCCATTCAAAGCCTTTTAAAAAAGGCCTATCGAACTACGTCGACTTTGATCTTCCATTCAAACGGAAGTATGTAGGCACGTTTGGGATTAAACCCCGAGCAGCAAGTTGAAATCACTTAAACATTTCGTTGGTCCAATTACATCATTTACCCTGCAAAGCATTCATTCTTTGGTTAGTTAATCAACATGACATGGTCTCGGGATCCACCTCGGGTTCGCAAACCATGCCTTAAACATTGGGATAATTAATCAAGTAGGTTAATTAAAATTGGAGTCAATTTAGGGTTTTTTCCTAGTTTACCCTAAAATAACTAAACAAGGTGGCGACTCACACACTCACGAGCATTTCTGCCCTTAGTCATATGCATTTATGTGCTTATTTTCGGGGGAGGGGTTCACAGTTTGGCGACACTGCTGGGGAATTATGTAATCATTTTGCATAATGTGGACTACAATTGTTGTGTAAACTAACCTGCCATTCTCAGGGTATTATTTTACTATGCTTTGTTTTGCAGGGTACCGAGCAAAGATTAAGTGTTCTTTCTTTAAGAATGCTTAATAAGGAGAATTTGGACCAAATTGAATTTTACTTTAAATCATTTAAATTTGTTTATTTATTTGCACGAATTGAGAATCTTTTTCTCCATTGCATAAAAAACAAATTTCAAATGAATTTCTTCTCTCTCTATTCAAACTTCTGAGTCTGGATAACAAGTAGCGCTGATCGGTAGGTCTCCTTAATTATGTCGACGGACAGCCAAAGCGTCCTCCCTGTTACCGCAAACCATCCCTAATCCTTTTAGGGGTGGCCCATGAGTATGCGTACTATTGGACCCATGCGAAACTCTTTGTTTCACATGTGGTTATGTATATCCATGCTCAAGGTTCAAGGGTCCCTTAATAAGCCAATTCTCTATTTGTGTCATAGCCTATAGAACCTATCCTTTAGGGCTGTATGCACCCAATGATGTGAATCATATCATAAACGGATTATGACGTGATGTTGTGCGCATTCATGACATATCATCACATTAAGAAGAACATGAAATATTCTCTTTAGTCATGCACAGTTGGACAAAGAGTCGATCTACCTCACATCAGCTACCCTGATACACGAACCACTGTACCCTAATCCAATTACCCTTATACTTATAGGTACCCGTTGTTCGAGTGCCTATCCAAGTTCTAGTCACACCTACAGTGCTATCACCAACCTCACCAGCTTCACCAACCTCACCAGCTTCACCAACTTCAACTGCACCAATGGCATCACTTGCTGACATGCAAAACCTCATCGAACAACTCGAAGTCAGGATGGAGGCTAGAATGAATGAGGCATTAGCTGCCCAGAGAACTGCCCTAATAGCTGAACCAGGTAGTGGTAATGGAAATGGGGCTTCAGCTGGGGGAAGTGGACCTGCTACCTCCAATCAGGGACCTGCTGCTGAACCGACAAACCCTGCCCTTAACCTGGATGACATGCCCTCCAGAACTGCTTCTGAGCTGGAAGCTCAGAAAATGAGAGAGAAACTGGAACTGTTGGAAAGGTCTATTACTGCCCTTAAGACACACAAGGAAGTGGTGGACATGGACTCTTTGTCCTTATTCCCCGAAGCAAGACTGCCCACAAAGTTCAAAATGCCCAACATGGACAAGTTTGATGGAACCACTTGTCCCAAAATGCACCTGAAAATGTATGTGGGTGCCCTAAACCCGTTTGGACTGAACAGCGAGCTCCTTGCTCAGTTGTTTCAATAATCACTCACTGGTGCTGCTTTGAGGTGGTTTGTCAGCCTGGACCGGTCTAAAATGAAGACCTGGGAAGACATCTGCAATGCATTTAATACGCAATGCCACTATAATATGGAGGTTGATGTTACTCGGAGGGAACTGGAAACCACCAAACAAAAGAACAAAGAACCCTTTTCCTCGTTCCTTACGAGGTGGAAGGCCAAGGCCGCCCAGATGATCAACCGACCTTCTGAGCAAGAATAAGTGGACATAATTATAAAGAACCTACAGCCTGTCTACCAACAACAATTACAAACCCAGTACCTACCAACGTTTCAGTCGCTCATTGCCACTGCTACGAAGGTAGAGGATTTAATTCAAATGGGGTAACTGAAAGAAGACTTGGGAACCTCAAAATACAAGAAACCTAGCCAAGCTAGCAAAGTCCACGAAGTGGCAAGCATCACCCCCACGAATCCTTTACGTGTGGGAAATATGAGAAATGGCAGTCAGTCGAGAAGAACATATACTAATCTCGGGATGCCAATCCTTTTGGTATTCCAAGAGGCTGTCAAGGCAAACTACATCAAGCCTTTGGAAGCAAGGCCGCCACCCAACCCATTACCAAGGAACTACAAAACTGACGAATACTGTGAGTACCATCAGGGTAACGGGCACAAGACTGAAGCGTGCTGGACACTTAAGAACCACATCCAAGACCTAGTGGACAATGGTTCAATCATTCCAAGGAGTAAGCCGAACATTAGCACTAATCCCTCACCAAATCACGGGGTAAATGCTATTGTTTCTGACTAGGAATTGATCGATCCTTTCGAACTATTCCTAGAAATGAATGAAATTTGTGTCCTGGATCTGAATGACCTAACTGAAGAGGTCGATGCAATAACCAGGAGCGGGAAACAGTATGAACCATTAGTCTTGGACAAAGTCCAAAATAACCCCTATCAGAGGGCAGCTGAGCCGAAGGAAGACCCGGTACTCTCGCAGCTAAAAAAGACACAAGCTAGGGTATCAATCTGGGAACTTCTGGCATCATCTTTTCCTCATCGCCAAGCTCTTTGCAAGTCTTTGAGTCAACTTCAAACATCGGTGGAGGTTAGCCCTAAAGTGCTGGTGTCCACCCTCACCCAATCATCAAAGATGCAAAGCATCGGGTTTTCTGACGATGACTTGCCCAAGCAAGGAAGCAGTCACAATGATGCACTCTATGTTACTATTCAGACTAGAGAAAAGATTGTGCCCATGGTTCTCATTGATAATGGGTCAGCACTGAACGTCTGCCCACTAAGGGTAGCTAGCTATCTAGGGTTGGAGGAAGCAGATTTCAGTCCATCAGACCAGATAGTCAAAGCCTATGATGGTACCCGGAGGGAAGTGTTGGGGGTTGCTACGTTGAAGTTAGCAATTGGGCCAGCTGTGATGGAGGTCCCATTCCAAGTAATTGATGTGCCTACCAGTTTCAACCTACTTCTGGGTCGACCGTGGATACATCATACTAAAGTAGTGCCCTCTTCCCTGCACCAAAAGGTCAAGTTTCCTTACGAGGGCAAAGTTATCACTATCCAGGGGGATGACAATAGCCTATTGAAGAAGACAAAGGGTCAGCCTCTCTTTGAGGTCAACCCTGAGAATGCCAACCTGCCCCTCTCGGGATTTCAATATGACACTGTGCAGTTCATAGAAGGAAAGATTGCAAACTCTCGAATTCTCTTTGACTTCGGGACGGTGCAAATAAACTGTATAGTGCCTTTGATGCTGAAAATGTCCTATCTACCAGGAATGATTATGGCAAGGTCTGGAAAGACATACCCCACACTGCAAGCTTGGGAGTGTCCGGTGAATGAAGGGACCTTTGGACTAGGTTATGAGCCCACTGATGAAGACCGTGCTGAGAGGACCAGGAGAGGAAAGAAGGAGAGCATACAAATGCGGCCTTACCTTTTGACTTTGAATGGTCACTTCTGCAAACCGGGAGAAACGATTCCTTATCATGGCTTCCAAGAACCATTTTGCTGCCCGACTGCTAAGAAGATGCTGCCTGGGTTAGAAATATTTTCTGATGTCTGGGGCAACAAGCCCGAAACAATAACTGAACTAGAAGTGGAAGACTTCATGCAACCCAGTCTCTTTGACGAGGTTGTGGTCATTACAGGAAATGATGAGAACCGAGACCTGCTGAGCCTGATCGAGCCACACGAAGGGCCTCTCACCAACTGGTACGCCGAGGAGGAGCGCGCTGTTGATAAACCCCCTCCCGAGTCAAACCTAGAGTCAAAGTCTGTAATCAAGTCCTGTACTGAGTCTGAGTCTGACCCCGAGTCTAAAACTGAGTCAGAGTCCAGTTCCAGTTCTGAGTCGTCTGTGTCGGATTTAGAAAATTCAGACTTCAAATTTGATGTAATTTTTTAGGACGATTCCGTCCTAATCAATAAGAGCTTGCAAATTATTGGCTACCCCGCGTGTCTATCTTTCCAAGCATTTCCAAGCAAAAATAATGAAAATCAAATAAATGAAATAAAAAATGAAAAAGAAAAAATAATAATTGGCAAAGAAGAAAATGAACATACATACATTGCATCTGACTGTGTGAACAGGGAACAGGTCATTGAATGCTTGAAAAAGTTTACCGATTGCTTCATGTGGAAGGCAAGTGACATCACGGGAATTGACCCGGCAATAGCGGTGCACAAGATTCCAGTATACCCTGAGGCTAAACTAGTAAAATAGAAGCTAAGAAGGCTGAAAACAGAATGGTCCTTGGAAATCAAGGAGGAAGTAGCCAAGCAACTGGAGAATAAGTTCATAGAGCCCATTGCCTACCCAACGTGGTTAGCAAACATAGTGCCGGTTCCTAAGAAGGATGGAAAGGTGCGAATGTGTGTCGACTATCGGGATCTGAATAAAGCATGTCCGAAAGATGATTTTCCTTTGCCTCATATTGACTTGTTGGTTGACCGAATGGCTGGACACGAGATGGTCTCCTTGACTGATCTCGCTGTCGGGTACAATCAGATAATTATGCATTTGCCAGACAAAGAGCAGGCGGCATTCATCACAGAGTGGGGAACCTACTGCTATAGGGTCATGCCTTTTGGGCTCAAAAATGCCAGGGCGACCTATCAAAGAATGGCAACGACCATCTTCCATGACATGATTCACAAAGAAGTAGAAGTGTACGTGGATGATATGGTTGTTAAATCAAAAACAGCTGAAGAACATACAACAACACTTGAGAAGTTCTTCCTTCGACTTTGAAAGTACAATTTAAAGCTCAACCCTGCAAAATGTCTGTTTGGAGCTACATCCGGAGTATTTCTGGGGCATATGGTCAGTCGGAAGGGCATAGAGATTGACCCTTCAAAAGCCAAAGCCATTCTGGAAATGCTAGCACCGAAGACGGAAAAGGAAGTTCGGGGTTTCCTGGGAAGGCTACAGTACATCAGCCGGTTCATTAATCAATTGGTCGATACTTGTGGTCCGATTTTCAAATTACTCAGGAAAGGAGTAGCCATCAAATGGAATGAGGATTGTCAGAAAGCTTTCGACCAAGTCAAGCAATATCTGTTATCCCCGCCGGTTTTACAGCCACCAAGGCTAGGAAAGCCTTTGCTATTGTACCTATCAGTGATAGAAGAAGCGATGGGTGCAATGCTAGCTCAACAAGCAGAAGATACAAGGGTAGAAAATGCCGTGTATTACCTTAGCAAAAGGATGCTAGACTACGAGCTAAAGTACAATAAGATAGAGAAGTTGTGTCTGGCTCTAGTTTGGGCTTGTACAAAGCTGCAGCACTACCTCTCGTCCTACACCACATACGTTATTTCTGAATCGAACCCCTTGAAATTCCTTATGGAGAGGCCGATTCTTGACAGTAAGATGGCTAAGTGGGTGTTAGTGCTTGCAGCCTATGATTTAAAATTTGTACAACGGAAGGCAGTGAAAGGCAGAGCCTTGGCTGATCAATTAGCAGAATTACCGGTCCAAGACCAAATGCCGGAGGTAGAATTTCCCGATGAAGACTTGTTGAGCTTGGAGAGTGAAGTCTGGGAAATGTACTTCGATGGAGCTTCAAACTACCATGGAAATGGGGTTAGAGTCGTATTCAAAACTCCTTGTGGAGAATACGTCCCAATCGCAGTCAAATTAGATTTCGACTGCACCAACAATGAAGCCGAGTATGAAGCTTGCATAAAGGGGTTAGAAGCAACCCTGGAAAAGGAAATAAAGGTCCTCAAGGTTTTCGGGGATTCCAATTTAATAGTCTCCCAAGCATTGAGAAAATGGAAATTAAGGAAGAGCGTTTGGTTCCTTACTTACAACGCTTGGACGAATTGGCTCAACAATTTGAGGATTTATCCTTCCACTACTTGCCGCGAGCCAAAAATCAGTTTGCTAATGCTCTGGCTACTTTGGCCTCCATGTTAATGTAGGGGGAGATCAAGTCATTCGACCTCTGACAATTCAGCTACAGAAACAGCCAGCACATATCATGAATTTGGTGGATGACAAGCCCTGGTATTGGGATATACAGAATTATCTTCAAAATGAAGCCTACCCGGAGGGATCCACCAAGACTGATCAACGGACATTGAGACAGTTAGCATCCGGATATTTCCTTACTCGGGGAGTTCTGTATAAAAGAAGTTGGAATGGCCTGCACCTAAGGTGCGTTGATGAGGGAGAAGCTCAAACCATCATGGATTCCTTACATAACGGGGAGTCTGGTCCACGCATGCATGGGATAGCCTTGGCTCGGAAAATCGTGAACCTGGGTTATTACTGGTCATTCATGAATGCAGATTGCATGAGGCATGCGCAGAAGTGCCATGAGTGTCAAATTTTTGCTAAGCTGCAAAGACGGCCTCCAGTCAATTTGAATCCCATTGCTTCACCTTAGCCCTTCGCAACTTGGGGCATAGATGTGATCGAAAAGATCCACCCAAAGGCTTCCAATGGTCATCAATTTATCCTGGTCGCTGTTGATTATTTCACTAAGTGGATTGACGCAGCCTCCTATTCGGTCTTGAATGCCAAGAAGGCAGCACAGTTCGTTTGTACTAACATCCTTTGTCGGTACGGAACGCCATTCGAGATCGTTACTGATAACGGGTCCCACTTTCAAAGTGAATTTTCTGACCTGCTGAAGTAAAAGAAGATTTAGCATCACAAGTATTCACCCTATCGGCCACAAACAAATGGGGCTGTAGAGGCTGCAAATAAGGCTATAAAAGTCATTTTGCAGAAGACAGTTCAAAAGCATAAAGCTTGGCACGAACAATTACCAAATGCCTTATGGGGATATAGGACTTCAATCAGAACGCCTACTAGGGCAACCCCGTATTCCTTAGTGTATGGTATGGAAGCAGTGTTGCCTATTGAGCTGGAAGTTCAGTCGGCGAGGATTATCCGCGAAAGCCAGATCAGCGAAGCAGGTTGGGCTAAGAATTATCATTGGCAACTCTTGGGTATGGACGAAAAATGATTGCAAGCGATCCACCAAACTCAAGTTTACCAAAGAAGAATGGCACGACATTTTAATAAGAAGGTCAAAGACAGAAAACTAGAAGAAGGTTGTTTGGTCCTGAAGGAAATTAGACAGCCAATCATAGACCCACGTGGGAAGTTTCGTCCTCATTGGGCTGGACCCTATGTGTTGAAGAAAATATTGTCTGGTGGAGCCGTCATTTTGATTGATTTGGATGGTTTGGAATTCACGAATCCATGTAATTTAGATCAGTTAAAAAGATATTTTGTATGATAAGCATCGCATAATATAAAAAGAGCTACATTAGACCTGATTCTCCTCGTAAAAAAGAAATTATGTATCAGAGATATGTAGGCAGCCCTCTTTGGGCGCGGTCTAAACATTAATAAAAAAAATCATTTCATATTTCATTCTTCTTTGCCAACAATAATAAAAAAAAAAGAAAAAGAAGTGAAAAAAAAAGGGAAAAAAACCCGCTAAGTCGAAAACCCGAAAGGGCGGCTAAGGCAAAAGTCGGGGCCCGCTAAGTTGAAAACCCGAAAAGGGCGGCTTAGGCAAAAATTAGAACTTGAATAAATAAAGTTGGAAAATGCTTGAAAAGCTTAAAAGTCAAATGACATTCCCAATTAAAGCAATAAAGTCAAGCAGTCCGAAGTCAAGCAGAAAGCAAAAGAGTCCAAGATAAATAAATAAATAATGAAGTCTAAGTCCAAGTCCAAAAAAACATTCATCCAAAGCCAAAGAACAAAATCCAAAATCCAATGTCAAAGTCCCAAATAAAAAGTCAAAAAAGTCAAAATAAGGGAAAAGCAACAAAAGTCCAAAAGCCTATGAGAGTCTAGGTGTCCCGTCGCCTCCGTGGGGCAACATCCTCCGAGTCATCCCTAGCCGCTAAACTCTCTCCAACCTCGCCTGTCCGAGGAGCCAACACAATCTCCTCATCAGTCCCAACCTCATTGTCAGCGTCAACCTGAGCCCAACCCTCAAGTGCACTCAACAGTGCGATCCTCCTTGGCCTCTCAATTGGCCAAACAACGGCAATGAACCAGGTTCGATACTCAGGAGAAGTCTGAACACCGGCAGGATTAGGTAAAGGCCTAAACTTGTGATGGTCTCTAACCCAAGCCCTAAGGACGGCTCGGGTAACACCCGGAGTGATGGCTGAGTCAGCTGAAATGTCATCCATAATCAAAACAATCTGGTCTATCCCCATCTGCCTCAAAACGCGTGAAGCGCAGTACCAAGTACAGTGTGTAAGGCCTAAAAGGTAAACCCGAGTATGGCGAAAGCTAACCTGGATAAAGCGGGTGATGTCATACCAGGAAATGTACCACAGTACCTCATTTGGACCCAACTCAATCAGCCATGAGGTCCATGCATCAGTAGACAGATGAGTAATCAGGATCCTCCACATACGATACTGAGAGGGGTTGTAAGGCAAGAGAGTAGGAGCAGCAACCACTTGGAGGTGGTCTTTTAACCAAACCTGAGTAATGGATCCTTTCTATTACAAAGGAACGAACCAAAAGAAAGAAGAAAAAAGAAAAAGGAAAAGGGGAAATACCTGGAGAATAGTCGGAGAGACCGTCCAGTCATCGAAGCCTAAAGCAGCTCTGTCAAGGCTCCTGATAGTCTCTGCCAGTACAATGCCGCCGATGCAACCCATATCCTCCATCTGTCGAACCATGGGGCAGAGTCGCAAATCCCCAAAGCCGGGATCCTTGTTGAACAAGAAACCAGCTATAAGCAGAAAACCAAGGCCCGCATCCTCAGCCTCATCCAGTCTGGGTCGTCTAAGTGAACCTCTGAAAATTCGTCAATCAAGGGCAGTAGAATTGCTTTCTGGTCACCAACAATCATGGCCCTAGCTTGTGGCCGGTTGAACTGAAACAGGCTTTCAAACGATCGAACATACCCAATTCTGACTTCATGCTTGACTAAAGGGGCATTGGGGTCGCACCCTATAATAGCGCAGAATTCCTCAAAAAGAGGGCACATCTCCTCCATCATGGCCCCAAACCGAAAAACGTGAGCCTCCGGGTCCCAAATTCTAATGCAGGCTCGTAGAAAATCCCAGTCAATTACCACTCCCCTAAGGGTAATGATAGGAGAAAGACCATACCTCCCTAAGTTGATCTTTTCGACTTTGGAGAGACTCTTAGTCCAGCTGTGCATGCTGTGGTTATAAAAAGGGTTCATTTTTTGAAAAAAAGAGAAGAAGGAAAAGAGAGAATGAGAGAAGAAACTGGTTGAAAACTGTTTTTTCTGGCACGAATTTTGAGAAAGAATGAGGAGTCTGGAAAAAAAAAACAAAAACAGTGTTTTTATAAAAAAAACGCGCCCGGAGGCGGCTGCCCCAGCCGGCGGCGGCGGCAGCGGCCGCCGGTGACGGCGGCCACCGCAAAAAAAAAAAGCCCGTTTTTCTTACAAAACAAAATGGATAATCATGCATACATATAATTTTCAGTACTAACCAAGTGCAGGTACAGTCAAAGTTCAGTACAGAAATACAGGCAAAGAAAGAAAAACAGGAAAAATCTAGCAACCATGGCATCAATGACGGGGCCTCCTCCTCCTCTGATCATCAAAGGCCCTCAGAGTCCAGGACACAGAAAGTTCTTGCTGCATCCCGAGCATCAGCTCCATCATCTGAGTGACCAAGCCGCTTGGAACCTGGAAATCATACAAAAAAAAAAAACACAAGTCAATATCAAATCTCTTATGAATCCTTTTTGTGAGAGATTTATCAATCTTTACCTCATTAATGTCCTCGGGAGGAAGATCCAAGCGATCCACATTTCTCCAGGGAGACCTCCCGAAAAGCGACAGTGCCGTCAGGTGTATAGTAGGAAATGCTGTAGGGAAGACGTAGGTTGGCCAAGCCTGGATGAAGCGGCCCGGTAGCCTCTGAAATGGCCCGAGGAGCCCTGGAAGGACCTGACAGGCAACTAGGCCCAGCCTGAGATGGGCCCTCAACCGGAGTGGAAGAAGAGGGATCGGTCGTAGGCCTCCTCCTTGGAGTCCTAGTCGAGGGACCCAAGCCCGAGAAGAATGGGTGCCAAGCTGCTGGGAAGGTGCCGGTCTCTGAAAACCATCAAGCCGAGACCCAATGGGCTGCATCAAAAAGATTTTGCAGAACTCGGCGTAATCTCCCCCAGGATGAACTCCATATGTGGAACACCGCCAGTATGAGCATCGGTGAGCATCATCTGCTTGCCCGCTCGCATGTACTCGGGAGGGGAATAAGGGACAGGACGGCAGCCTCTTATTTGAAGGTCTACTCTCTCACCCAAGTAATATTGTCTCAGAATAGGGTGCGACAGGACCACCCTCCGCCGAGACAAGGCATCCGACCGCTGGAAGTGGGGGTCGGCTTGAATCCAACTCTGTAGATGGGCAGTCATCGGTCCCACCTCAACCTATGAAAGATGCAAATATGTTAATAAATCCTTTTTATTTAACATATGCAAGAATTACTAAGCACATACCTGCTCCAGAGTGCAAGTATCAAAAAAGGCTCTCAGATCCCTCAGCGATTTCTTATGCCGAATGGTATGAAGGATTGTTCGGTACCACCTCCAAGCCGGAGGTACCAGCCCTAATCCAAGATCAGCATGAATCAGCTCCGGGCGAGTGTAAGGAAAGTACTCAAATGCCCAAGTCTACAAAACAGAAGCAAGAATCAGTGAGGAAAAATTCAAGAATGATAAACAGAAAAACACAGGGAGAATGTTCTTTACATTACCTCCCAAAAGTAGTAGGTCCCGCTGAGCTTACAGTGGCCCTGACTCAGATCACACATGTCATCGTACATGCGGCTCAGAATGGCACCGGCCCAGTCGTACTCCTCAAGATGGGCCAGGTTTTCCAGACTCTTCAAGATGGAAGGATTGAACTTCTCTTTCTTGTTGGACCAGAAGGTCGAAGCGAACAGCAGCAACAAAGTGAATCTAGCCACCTGAGTAGCCGTCAGCTCTCCCTGCCTGTATCTAGCATAAATGTCGGGGGCCTAGAGGGATAGCCAACGTCTGGAAACGCTCAAAGCGGGAGTAGCAGAGCCTGGCCCGACAATCCGGGGCCGGTCAATCCCTATCAACTCAACCATCCGATCAGGAGAAACCTCAGTCCTCCAGTCATTATACAGCTCGACAGGCCGAATGCCAAAAGGGATCCTGGAGATCACCGAAAAATCAGTGGGGGTCATTGTCATCTCGCCCCAAGCAAAGTGGAAAGTATTGGTTGTGTCCCACCATCTCTCGGCCAAAGCGCCCAGTAATTCTTTGTGGCTGCTCCGACCCACGTCAAAATGCCTCAGGTAGCCCAGATGGGACGGACTAATAATCGCTCCGACTGGGTTGTTGTGGTCGAATATCTCGACCGGAATTTCAGCCACAGAGGTCTCACCCACATCCAATTTAATATGGGGGTCCTAAAAGGTAAAGTAATCTAAGAATTATTCCTCGGTTCCTTACTAAGGATAATATCTTAGTTCTACCCTAGCATGCATACTAATAAAACAGTAAAATGCTATAAATAATAAAAAAAAAGAAGAGCAAACTTACTTGGGCGTAAATACCAGTCATAGAGGCATGGGTGTTTGCGTCTGCTGTAAGGTCGGTGTCTAGGGAAATTCCCAAAGACTCTAGAAAATCCTCATCGCTGCTGTGACCCGGAGAAGTCATGATGAGAAAGTTGAGAGAATCTGAGAGAGCTCTTTGATTTGGAGAGTTTAAAATGAGTGAAAAAGTGAATTTTTAAGCTATTTATAAGGAAATAGCCAAAAGGCAGGTCTTCTGGACGCGTCCGATTGTCGCCTTCAAAATTTGTGTTTTAGACAACCACCGACTCCCATAAATCATTTTTATGGTTGCCGGTGGGGGGCAACTGTGAATACTCAAATTTTGAGGCTCAAAAAGCCTATTTTCCCGGACTGCAAACAGTCCGGCCGGACTGAGGCCGTTCGGAAAAGTTCACCGAAAGTATGCCAATATGGTACTTGAAACGTCTGGAAAATTACGAGGATCGCAGAACTAGTCCCGGAATATTTTTTGGAGGTACGGAACTCCCGAAAAAGCCTTCGGAATGAAAAACTAGAAAGTGGACAAGCCACGGCGGCTTCGTCCGCCGGACAGGGCGGCTGAGGCCGCCGGCCACGGCGGCGGCGGCAGCTGCTACCCTCCGCAGTGGCAGCGGCCGCCTTCCAGCCCGATTTTTCCCTATAAATATAGCCCCGGCACTCCGTTTTTACTCACTCAGTCTGTGTTGACGGACGCTCCTTCTCCCCTACGCTCCTTGCGATTCTTTTACTGCTTTTCTGCATTTAGTATAGGCTTTTATTATTCTACTGTTGTGATACTTAGTCACTTAAATTGAATTAATTCTATTAATATTCCCTAAACGAGGAGCTTAATCTGGAGTTTTCAAGCTGAAGCTAAGAAGCGGCCGACGACTGACTCAGGTAATAATAAAACCCTGCTCATTTAATTTTAGCATTTCATGCATATTCTTCTTCTACTCCAATTCTGAATTAAACTATTGCATAAATGCATTCACGTCATCAATCTGACAAATAAACTGCCTTAATTAAATATGATTAAGCTTAAATGCCCGGTTAATTAATAATCGTGGTGTTAAAGCCTAATTCGACAATATTGGCTAAAGTATCTAGTCAATTAATGACTAAGGTATAATCGCCTTTATTTCGAACAGTCCGGCTTAAGTCCAATTAATCAATAATTGTGGCTAAATAGCCTTAATTAAACACGCTTTTCTTGGCAATAAATTGCCTATATTGCAATTCAATTAATCACTTTTGGCAAACAAATTGCCTATAAGTAGATTAATCATTTTTAGCGACAAATCGCTTAAATCGAAGTCTTTGGCAAAATGCCTTGAATTAATCAATCTTTTGGCTAAAGGCCTTAAAATCAATCAATTTTGGCGACAATCGCCCAATCAACACCTTTTGGCAAACAAACTGCCTAAATCAACTCATTTTGGCTAAAAGCCTTCAAATAATCAATTTTGGCGACAATCGCCTAAATCACATCAATTTTTGGCAACAAATTGCCTAAATCAATCTTTTTGGCTAAAAGCCTTAAATCAACACTTTTGGCAACAAACACCTAATCAAATCAATCAATTCTTTGGCAAAATGCCTAAACAAAATGCACGAAGCATACACACACTCATGCATTAAGCATACACACACTCATGCATTAAGCATACCCATTCAAAGCCCTTTAAAAAAGGCCTATCGAACTACGTCGACTTTGATCTTCCATTCAAACGGAAGTACGTAGGCACGTTTGGGATTAAACCCCGAGCAGCAAGTCGAAATCACTTAAACATTTCATTGGTCCAATTACATCATTTACCCTGCAAAACATTCATTCTTTGGTTAGTTAATCAATATGACATGGTCTCGGGATCCACCTCGGGTTCGCAAACCATGCCTTAAACATTGGGATAATTAATCTAGTAAGTAGGTTAATTAAAATTGGAGTCAACTTAGGGTCTTTTCCTAATTTACCCTAAAATAACTAAACAAGGTGGCGACTCACACACTCACGTGCATTTCTGCCCTTAGTCATATGCATTTATGTGCTTATTTTCGGGGGAGGGGTTCACATTAGGTACGTCGGCCCGTTGGAAGCCGACGCCCAGAAAACTGGCCTCTTTTAACGTACAATTTCTAATTTATTTTAATTTAGAAAAGCCAATTTATTTATATAAACCCAACCCGAATAAATCAAACTGAGCTCCTATGTGGAAAATTATTTAATCGTCCCAAATAAATTCATTCATTGCATTCATAATCATTCAAACCACATCAAACATTCAACCCATAGCAATTAAGTTAAAATAATTAAAAAACCCGCTCTTGCCTTATGGTTAAAGGCGGGCCACAAACCGAACCTAAAATACATTCTACCCAATTTAAATCCAATAAACTCTAAAAACCCGAAACCATGATAAATTAACCTACTTGATTTGATTAAACCACAATCTGTCCATTATTGGTTGTTTCTTGAATGATAAAAAGAAATTGAACATTTATTTGATTACATGAAATAAAAAAAATATTCTGGAACCCTAGAACAGTCGCGTTACGTAGCTGTTCTATGGAAGAACAGTCACGTGATGGAACTTATAGTTGTGTGACGCAGCTGTTCGTGACTTTGGCAAAACTTTCAGATTCATCAATCATTTATTTAAAATACGATATTAAATAAAAAGATATAAATGAAATAAAATTATAAGCACGAACAGTTCCGTCCGCAACTACCTTTCAAACTACCTTTTTTACGTTTTCTTTTTATCAAAACCTGTTTTAATGTAACTTAGAAACATTCAACAATAGGCAGGTTGCCGTTTAATCAATATCAAGCTACCCAAATATCAACAAAATAGATATTAACTAATTAATAACTAAAAAAGTACCAAGAAGAGTTTAGATAATTACCTAATCCTCAGATTGAGGATTGTAAACAATTTAAACGTCTAAGGAGTAAGGTTTCAAGATCCCAGAAGTCCTTTTTGCCAAGTTTTAACAAAAATCTCTTTTTCTTTTCTTTTCTCTCTTTCTCTCTTTTTGTGTGATTTTTTGTTTTGTTTTCAACCTAGTTAATCTCTAGGGCTGATTTTCTTCAAAATAACTCAATGGAGTTTTTTGTAGAAAACCTAGCCGCAGTTGTTTTCTATGCTCTCTCAAAATTTCTCTAGAGTTTTTCTCAAAAAGTCCCTTTTAAAAGATAAAAATGCAGTATTTATATGGGTAGGGCAACTGAATATAGCTGCGTCACGCAACTAACAGTTGCATGACGGACCCAAGAGTTGCGTGACGCAGCTCACTTTTTGGACCGTTGCCACGTATCCAAACAAAAAAGCAAAACCGTTATGTAGGTTTTTCAAGGTGACGTCATCTTGGTTAGAGTTGCGTGATGCAACTATTAGTGCCGTCACACACCTTATAGCTGCGTGACGCAACCCTAGCGCAGATCAGACTTCCTTGAATTGGTTTAAATCGATTCTTGGTTTAAAGACTTCCGGATGACTATGATTCCTTATTCCGGGTCCTCGTATCCTCATCGGGTTAGGTGGGGGCATAAAAACACGCGTCAACAGTTTGCCCCCCACTTTATCATTAATTGTAGAAACGATTAATGTTAAAGTGGTCCATTGACGCGCCTTCAATCTGGTAATCATCCTCAAAGCTCGATTTGATTGGCTTGAAAGATGTTGGGTTGACTTGATCATCTAGCCACCTCCTCAGCTCGGTTTGATCGGCTTTTGTTGGCTCCAGTCGGATCGGCAACAACCTCCAGAATTCGGTCTGATTGGCTATGAAGATACATTCGAGGCTCGATTTGATTGGCTCGAAAGGTTTTGATTGCCCTGGTCAACTTCGTAATCCACCATTATTGACCGGGAAGAGAGTCCAAATAGCTTCGTTATACACCATCACTGTTTGATGAGACCGTATCGGCTTCGAAAAACCATCATCGGTTGGCCTGAAAAATTGTCTTGATCAGCTTCGCAATACACCATCACTAATCAGTAAGAGGATTGACTCGATTAGCTTCGCAATGCACCATCACTAATCGAGAAAAATGATCCAAACAGCTTCGTAATACACCATCACTGCTCGGTAGGCCCTATCAGCTTCGAGAAACCATCACCGGTTGGCCTGAAAAATTGTTGAAGAGAAAAAAAACGATTTCTGTGTACAAACATATCTTGCCTTTGTTAAACAAAATGTTGGGACGTCACACGCCCCCATGCATTAATAAGCATAAATGTTTGAAATTTTGTATCAGGGCAAACGATTATACTTTTGCCCCCAGTCTGGAATTCCGACCTAGGACCAAAAATATCAGCTTTTTAGGCAGACCTTCCATGTTTATTGTCAAAATTTGGTTTAGCAAAAATTTGAAGCCTCAATTTTCAGGTATACCTTTCCTGATGCAGTGTTTAAAAGAAAACTTACTTGGGGGTAATTTGGGCAATTTGATGCTCCTGCCCCCTATGCGGTGAGTAGATGAAATTGCTGAAGTATACGAGCCGCATACTGACGTCAAATTGCTTGAACAAGTCACCATGGGCTTTAAACGGGCCGTTTGGGCCGTTGTGGGCTTGAAAGATGTTGATGGGCCCCCTTTTTTGGGCATGAAGAGGTGGTAATGGGCTTGGGCCCATTGCTTACTATAAGTAAGCTGCTTAAGCGCTTCATTTTTTACTTTCCAAAACTCTAAGCTTCCTGAAAACACACTGAACTTCAACCAAAATGTCTCAACTTCCTGAGATCCCAGCCTCCGCCTACACATCAGAGATGAATACATTGGGGGCGATCCCTGACATCACGGTTTTCGAGGGTGAGTGGGTGCCGGTCAGCCGTAACGCCTTGAATCCCGGGACACGATCGTTGTAGCTTCTCCCGTTGCCGGGCACCGAGTTCCCAATGCGACACGAGACCGGCGCGATGCGTGGTTTCCAGACTGAGGTAAGTAACTTTGCCCTTGAATTTTTGTTTTCGAATTTGCATTGTGGAGAACTTGTTGAATTTGTATACTGTTTTGGGCATCGGCAGTCGCATCACGCAGGAAATAGTTGCGTGACGCAATTGTTCCTGCAGGAACAGTTGCATGCGCAGCTGTTCGAAGCGCCGCGAACCCTAGCGTTTCTGAACATTGTGAATTTGCCCCTTTGCATTTGTTAATGCTTTATTTGTTGATTGAGAATTGATGCTATCTCCCATGCGACATATTTTTGCCCTGAAAATGCATAGAAATAACACAAACACAAAAAGATTGAATATAGGTTAGTTTTCTGCGTACCTTCAACAGTTGCGTCACGCAACTGTTCTATGGAGGAACAGTTCCATGATGCAACTGTTCGTCAAAGAGGCAATGTCTTGAACAGTTGCGTGGCGTAGCTGTTGAGATGCGTGGTGCAGCTGTTCATCAGGATGCAAATCCTTTGAACAGTTGTGTGGCGCGGTTGTTGAGGTGCGTGACGCAGCTGTTCGTCAGGAGGCGCAACTTTGGCAAGCTGTGTGACGCAGCTTCTCAAATGCAGGATGTAGCTATAGTTGCATGATGTAGCTGTGTTTGGCCCGAGTCTTGAATACTTTATTTTTCCTGCCCTGAAACAACGATAAACAATTGTTAGTTTAATTCTTATTGTGAATTGAAATTTTTCTTACACAGGTTGATCTGGGCAAGGCCTGTGCTGGCGGGTCTTCCATCGATGCGTCTACGTTCTGGGATCTGTTGGACCCTTCGATGCGGTCCAGAGTCATTGCTGCCGGTTTTGGCGACTACGTTACTGGGCTCTGCCGCACTCAGCCTCAATTTCCACCCGCCATGCGCTATGCGCTAATGGAGCGGTGGAATGACTGCATCCACACCTTCATCTTTGGCTTCGGGGAGATGACCCTGACTCCCGCAGACTACACTGCCATCACCGGGCTCGGGTTCAATGGTCGGGCTGCTCCTTTGGACGCTCGGTACCAGACTGCTGCCCTAGGAGCTGAGCTGGTTCATACTCTTCTTGGCGTGACAACTCAGACTAGATATACCGCGCAGGGGTTTGTATCTTATGAGCTGGTGTACCGTTTGTTGGCCGAGCGGATCCGAACGAGGTTAGCCGCATGGAGAGAGCTACCGGTGGAGGCCTGGCCTGCAGCCCCTGCATACACTCGGAAGGAGAGAGACCAGGTAGCTCGGTCTTTTATCTTCTACATTATTTCTTCGCAGCTACTATGCACCTCCCAGAATAAGGGAGACCCTGCGGTGCTAGTATGTCTGCGGGATTTGAGCCGAGTTGGCTCTTATAGCTGGGGCTCTCTCGCTTTGGCTCACCTTTAGCATGGTCTGGATGTATGGACCAGGGGTAGCAGTGAGTCGAACTAGCAGTTCCTCCACCCACTCGAGGTAAGATTGTTATTTCCTCTACCTTTCTTCTTTCATATTTTCCATTACTCAGTTTTATTCTTGACTGATTGAGATCTTGCTGCAGGTGTGGGCCTACAAGTACTGGATTTACCCTGGTGGTCTGGGGGGCGATGCTTCAGTTGATGCCCGGTGGATTCCTCGGTATCTGGCACACTGATACCATACCTTCTCCAGTTCCGAGGATCCCAACTATTGGCGGTGCTATCTTAACGATAGGGCCTTATCCGATGTAAGTACAAAAATCTTCTGAATAACATATTTTTATTTTTATTATATATATATATATATATATATATATTTTCGTATTCACTGACTCTTCTATTTTGCAGCTTCTTCTGACTCCTTGGGAGGGGGATGCTTGGTAGGCTTACCCTGCTTGTGCCGTGGCGGAGGCCTACACCCAGTCTAGATTCCTACTTCGGGGCTACTGGTTAGACCAGTACTTCCTGGGGGAGAGGATCTATGAGCTCCAGGTGGCCACGGCACAGCGGCGAGTGCCCCATGCTCCTCCTCACCACATGTGCCTGCTAGAGGGTATGACCCCAGAGGATCGAGAGGACGAGTATATTGGCTCTCCTACTGATATCCCTCTGGCGGTTGGCGATTATGCCACATACTTCTCTACCTATCTGCAGGCCAGGCTGCCGGAGGTTCGGGAGTACTTCCAGGTAACTCTTTTGCCTTCAATTATGATTTCTTCTTCAACTGTTTGGCCAAGTGACTAAATGCATTTGTCTTTGACTTGTTGCAGGATTGGAAGAAGCACCGGACGCCTTCCTACTATAGGGCACAGGCAGAGGCGAAGGCAGAGGCGACTGCTCCTGCTGGACCTGCAGGGGTTGTACTGGGCGATGTCCCTTTCCCACCGGGCATGGAGGTGGCGTTGGACCCTGCTCTAGGCCTCGAGTTAGCCATGATCATCCCTGCTGACCTTAGGCAGGCTCCTCCACCACTGCAGTTGGATCCTGAGCATGCCACACACGTAAGTAGTAAACTGAATTCACTAAGTAAAGAATATTTTACCTGAACGACTCCTTATTGAATATCTTTCTGTGCTTGCATGTGCCTGCTCAGAGATACCAGGAGCTGTACTGGAGGTTTGGCTTTGCTCGGTCATACATCGCCCGGCTCTATCCGGAGCTCCATGAGAGGGTATGTATGATTCTCATGTGCTTTACATTCTTCTTTTATGCTTTGCTTATCCCTCTTACCTCTTTCTGCTTTTATGCTTTCACAAGACCTAGATATTGGGAGGCTGCGGAGGCACCAGTCTCGCTAGTCCAGCACTGTTACCCGACTCCAGATGGAGGTGGATCGACTCCGGACTAGGCTGGAGGTAGAGGGGATTCCATTGGATTTCTCCGATGATGAGGAGGATGATGATGATGGCTCCTCGTCTGATGATGCACCGCCATCTCCACCCTCTCAGGCAGCCACTGGTCCCAGTCAGAGGCATCGTTGGCCTGCCTTCTCCGCTCTGACCGCATTTTTGGAACATTTTTGTAGTTTATAGGAATACATTTTCAGTGTTCTTTACATTAATTTTACAATATTATTTACATTTTCTTTATTACAATATTTTTGCTTTTATTATAGTATTATTTACATGTTTATTACTTACACTGTGAGACTTTATTCCTGCATAAGAAAAACACAAACACACAAACACGCAAAATAAAAGCGTCCCCCTTACGTACAAAAGTGGTCTGCCTTGTTAGTGCTCAACCAACCAATTTATTGTAAATAAGTAAATGAAATGAAATGAAATAAAAAACAAAATAAGGAACTTAAAATTAAAATAAAATAAGGTAAAAATCAATCAGAAACAGAAAAGGATCGTAGTACTTACCTGACAGGGCGGTTCACTTGGTTAATGCGGACATAAATGCTCAACCACCTTTTTTCGATTAATGCGATCATAAAGGCTCAACCTCCCCACTATAAAACTGGCCATTTTATTAATACAGGCATAAATGTCCAACTACCGGAGTGGTCTGTGCATAAATGTTCGCCCAACCACCATCGATAGTAAATACTATGATGATGACATCTCGTTTACTGACCCCTTTCCATTTCTATAAGTCCATTCCTGACGACCTATGGCAGATTCTGACGTGGAACCCAATGAAAATAAATTTCATGAACTCTATGACAAGTTTTTGAAGAGATCAAAGATCTAAATAAATTCCCCTCTATGGCACCCAAAGCTTAAAGAAGCAAGAACACCAATAATAGAGTAGAAGAATAAGATAAATGCCACAAAGAATTGATAAGTTTACCTTGATTCTTGATGCAATTAGAAGAATGCAATCTCACACCCTCTAAAGCAAGAACACGCCTAAGCATGAAGAAGAAGATCTCTCTTTGATTAATTGATTGAATAATGTGAATAATTACAAAATAACAAGCTATTTATACTAATCTAAGAGGTCCAGATCCTTAAAGGATTTAGAGTTAGCTAAGGAGTAGGATTTAGCAATCTAAACCAACTAAGGATATGACTAAAAAAATCATAACAACTTAAGGATTTGGATATCTAATCCAAATCTACTAAAGATTGACCAAATCTAAATAAAATAAGGCTAACTAATCAAGGGTGGCTGAAATATAGGAGGCCCAACCCATTTACATTGCAAAAACTCAAAATAAGCTAACTAGCTTAATGAGAGGCAGGGGGTTGCACGGTCTAGGGCGTGCCAATGCGCACGGGCATGCTTCAATGTTAAGCTTCCTTCGTGAGAGGTAGAGGAGTGCATGGTCTAGGGCGTGCTAGTTGCTACGAGCGTGTGCGCATGTATGAGTTTTCCTCGTGAGAGGCAGAGGCTTGCACGGTCTGGGGCGTGCTAGTTGGCACGGGCGTGCTTCAAATCAAGTGTTGTTCTTTGAGAGGCAGAAGCTTGCATGGCCTGGGGCGTGCTACCTTGCACGGGTGTGCTAACCAAGCACGGTCTAGGCATGTCATGTGTTGGGAATTCAGGTTCCAACTCAACATGTGCTTCCATTAATGTGAGAAACTTAGGTGTTCCTTCAAGTTCTTCATAGCACTTGTTGAAAGCAAGGTCATGGAGCTTTTGTGTAATTTGCTCTTGAATGTATAAGGACATGGTTGCTCCATACTTCTTTGCACGGCTCCTTGTGATTGGTCCACTAGGAAGTACTAATGGATTGCCATTGTTGTGGTCCTTGTTCCCTTGAGCTCCATAGTTGGTTGGTGAGAGTGGATCCGCATCATCCCCCCTTCTTTAAAAAGATTTGTCCTCAAATCTGCATCCATGTCAAAGGGAGACAAATCACTAACATTAAAAGTTGCAGAAACGCCATATTCACCTAGCAAGTCTATTTTGTAGGCATTGTAATTGATGCGCTCTAAGACTTGAAATGGACCATCTCCACGTGCATCTAGCTTATTCTTCCTTTGGTTGGGAAATCTTTCCTTGCGAAAGTGTACCCAAACCCAATCACCTGGCATAAGCACTAACTTCTTCCTGCCCTTGTTGGCTTTATTAGCATATTGCTTGTTCCTCTTTTCTATGTTGGCTCTAGCCTTCTCATGTAAGGACTTCACTAATTTTGCCTTTTTAGCACCATCTAAATTAGAAAGTTCATTCAAAGGTAAAGGAAAAAGATCTAATACAGTTAGTGGATTAAAGCCATAAACAAGTTCAAATGGACTAAAACCTGAAGTAGAATGTATGCTACGATTATATGCAAACTCAATGAATGGCAAACAGTCTTCCTAAGTTTTTAAGTTCTTACCCACAATGGCACGAAGCAATGTTCCTAAAGTTCTATTCACAACTTCAGTTTGTCCATCCGTTTGTGGATGACAAGTTGTAGAATAAAGCAATTTAGTTCCAAGCTTACCCCACAAAACTCTCCAAAAGTGTGAGAGGAATTTTGCATCCCTATCTGAAACTATAGTTCGTGGTACTCCATGTAACCTTATCACTTCTCTAAAGAATAATTCAGCAATATTATTGGCATCGTCAGTTTTATGACAAGGAATGAAATGAGCCATCTTGCTAAATCTATCAACAACAACAAATATGCTATCTTTACCATGCCTAGTCCTAGGTAAACCAAGTACAAAGTCCATAGATATATCAATCCAAGGTGAACTAGGAACAGGTAAAGGCATGTATAATCCATGAGGCATAGACTTAGATTTGGCCTGTTTACAAGCAATACAAGAATTACAAATTCTTTCTACATCTTTATGCATATAAGGCTAATAAAAGTGTTCATTCAACATATCATAAGTTTTATATACCCCAAAGTGTCCCAGCAATCCCCCACTATGAGATTCAAGCACAATCAATTCACGCATAGAACATTTAGGCACACAAAGTTTGCTGCCCTTAAACAAATATCCATCATGTCTATAGAACTTATCAAATGCTCCATGCTCACATGCTACATATATGTTGCCAAAGTCAGAATCATTCACATATAAGTCCTTAACATACTCAAATCCAAGCAATTTAGAACTAAGAGTAGTAATTAGAGTATATCTTCTTGACAATGCATCAGCAACAATATTATCTTTTCCATGCTTGTATTTAATCACATATGGAAATTGTTCAATAAATTCAACCCACTTACCATGCCTTTTATTGAGCTTACCTTGACCCTTCAAGTGTTTTAGGGCCTAATGGTCTGTATGGATGACAAACTCCTTAGGTAGTTGTGAATACTCAAATTTTGAGGCTCAAAGAACCTATTTTCTCGGACTGCAAACAGTCCGGCCGGACCGGAGGCCATTCAGAAAGTTCACCGAAAGTATGCCAATATGGTACTTGAAACGTCCGAAAAATTACGAGGATCGCGGAACTGGTCCCGGAATATTTTTTGGAGGTACGAAATTCCCGAAAAAGCCTTTGGAACGAAAAACTAGCGAGTGGACAGGATAGGGTGGCAGTAGCCGCCGTCCATGGCGGCAGTAGCCGCCGTCCACGGCGGGAGCGCCCGCCCTCCAGCCTGGTTTTTCCTATAAAAATAGCCCCGAATCGACAGTTTTACACACTCGGTCTGTGTTGACGGACGCTTCCTTCTCTCCTACGCTCCTTGCGGTTCTTTTACTGCATGTCTGCATTTAGTTTAGGCTTTTATTACTCTACTGTTGTGATATTTGGTCACTTAATTGAAATAATTTTAATTAATATTCCCCAAGCGAGGAGCTTAATCTGGAATTTTCAAACTGAAGCTAAGAAGCGGCCGCCGATTAACTCAGGTAATAATGAAACTCTGCCCATTTAAATTTCAACATTTTGTGCATATTCTCTTCTACTCTAAATTCTAATTAAATAACTGCATTCACACCATCGTCATTTTGGTAGCAAACTTTAGGCTAAAATGCCCGGTTAATCAATAATCGTGGTATTAATGCTTAACTCCGAACATATTGGCTAAAGTGCCTAGTTAATTAATAACTACGGTGTAATTGCCTTTATTTCGAACAGTTCGGCTAAAAGTCCAATTAATCAATAATTGTGGCTAAAAGCCTTAATCAATCACGTTTTTGGCAACAAATTGCCTACAGTTTAACAAAACCCCTTTGGCACAAATGCCCCTAATCAATCACTCCGGCGACAAATCGCCTAACCAATCTTTGGCAACAAATTGCCTAATCAAATGTCAACTTTTGGCACAAATGCCTTAATCAACCATTTTGGCGACAAATAGCCCAAACATAAATTTTTGGCAACAAATTGCCCAGTCAAACACCTTTTGGCAACAAATGCCTAAAACAAAAAAATCAATCAATCTTTGGCAAAAATGCCTAAAAAATGCACGAAGCATACACACACTCATGCATGAAGCATACCCCTTCAAAATGCCTTTGAATAGGCTTTATCGAACTACGTCGGCTTTGATCTCTCATTCGAACAAGAGTATGTAGGCACGTTCGGGATTTAACCCCGAGCGGCAAGTCAAAATCACCAAAACACTTTACTGGTCCAATTGCATCAAATTACCTTGCAAAGCATTTACACTTAGGTTAGTTAATCAGCATGACATAGTCTCGGGACCCACCTCGGGTTCGTAGATTGTGCCTTAAACTTTGGGATAATTAATCTGGACTTAGGTTAATTAAAATCGGAGTCATTTAGGGTTCTTTCTTAGTTTTCCCTTATAAAAATAAACTAGGTGGCGACTTCATAAAACACACATGTGAGCATACCTCGTTCAAGCATAATTTTGCCATTCACGGGAGGGTTCACAATCTACGACTCTGCTGGGGAGCTATGTAATCATTTTGCATAAAGTGGACTACAATTGCTGCACCCACTAACCTGCCCTTCTTTAGGGTATTATTTTTGTTGCGCTTTATTTTGCAGGGTACCCTAACACGAATCAAGTGTTCTTTCTTTAAGAATACTGGATAAGGAAATTTGGACTTAATTGTAAAATTTAATTAAAACATTTAAATTTGTTGACTTATTTGCACGATTGAGAATCTTTTTCTCCATTGCACAAAAAAATGAATTTCAAATGAATTTCTTCTCTTCTGTTCAAACTTCTGAGTCTGGATAGCGAGTAGCGCTGATCGGCAGGTCTCCTTGATTATGTCGACGGACAGCCAAAGCGTCCTCCTTGTGACCGCAAACCATCCCTAATCCTTTTGGGGGTGGCCCATGAGTATGCGTACTGTTGGACCCATGCGAAACTCTTTGTTTCACATGTGGTTAGGTATATCCTTACTCAAGGTTCAAGGGTCCCTTAATAAGTCGATTTTCTATTTGTGTCATAGCCTATAGAACCTATCCTTTAGGGCTGTATGCACCCAATGATGTGAATCATATCATTGTGAATACCCAAATTTTGAAGCTCAAAGAGCCAGTTTTCCCGGACTGCAAACAGTCCGGCCGGGCCGGAGGCCATTCGAAAAGTTCACCGGAAGTGTATCAATATGGTACTTAAAACGTCCGGGACGTCGCGAGGATCGCGAAACTGGTCCCGGAATATTTTTTGGAGGTCCGGAACTCCCGGAAAAACCTCCGAAACGAAAAATCAGCAAAACCGCCAAGCTCCGGCGGCCCAGACCGCCGAGCACCGTCGGCCCAGGCCGCCGACCTCAGTGGCCCAGGCCGCCGAAACAGTCCGATTTCGCCTATAAATACGGCCCCGGTGTGACCTTTCAACTCACTCAGTCTGTGTTGACGGACGCTCCTTCTCCCCTATGCTCCTTGCGATTCTTTACTGCTTTTCTGCATTTTAGTTTAGCTTTATTGCTTTCTTTGCTTTGTTAAGTGGTCACTAAATTCGAATTAATTAATATTCCCTTAACGAGGAGCTTAACCTGGAGTTAAGAAGTGGCCATCGATTAAATCAGGTACATAAACTAAACTCTGCCTACTTAATTTTAGCACTTCATGCATGCTTCTCTTCTACTCCTAATAATTCTATAATTGCATAAATGCATTCACATCATTATTAGGCAAATAAACTGCCTCAATTAAATAAATTTAGGCTAAATGCCCGGTTAATCAATAATCGTGGTATTAAGTTTAAATCCGACAATATTGGCTAAAAAGCCTAGTTAATCAATAACTATGGTGAATTGCCTTTATTTCGAACAAATTCGGCTTATGTCCAATTAATCAATAATTGTGACTAAAAGGCCTTAATTCAAACACGTTTTTCTTGGCAATAAAATTGCCTACATTACAATTCAGTTAATCAATTTTTGGCAAACACATTGCCTATAAATTAGATTAACTACTTTCAGCGATAAATCGCTTAAATCAATTCTTTGGCAAAATGCCTTCAAATTAATCAATCTTTTGGCTAAAAGCCTTAAAATCAAGTATTTTGGTGACAATCGCCTAAATAATCATTTTTTGGCAAACAAATTGCCTGAATCAACCTTTTTGGCTAAAAGCCTTCAAACTAATTAATCTTTTAGCTAAAAAGCCTTAAATCAACACTTTTTTTGGCAACAAACGCCTAAAACATCAAATCAAACAATTTGGCAGAATGCCTAAACAAAATGCACGAAGCATACACACACTCATGCATAAAGCATACCCATTCAAAGCCCTTTAAAAAAGGCCTATCGAACTACGTTGACTTTGATCTTTCATTCAAACGGAAGTACGTAGGCACGTTTGGGATTTAACCCCGAACGGCAAGTCGAAATCTCATAAACATTTTTCATTGGTCCAATTACATCATTTTACCCTGCAAAGCATCCATTGTTTTGGTTAGTTCATCAGCATGATATAGTCTCGGGATCCACCTCGGGTTCGTAGACCATGCCTTAACATTGGGTTAATTAATCTAATAATTAGGTTAATTAAAAATTGGAGTCACTTAAGGTTTTTCCTAGTTTACCCTAAAATAATTAAACAAGGTGGCGACTCATACATTCACGTGCATTTCTGCCCTTAGTCACATGGGCATGCGTACTGTTGGACCCACGCGAAACTCTTTGTTTCACATGTGGTTAGGTATATCCATGCTCAAGGTTCAAGGGTCCCTCTATAAGCCAATTCTCTATTTGTGTCATAGCCTATAGAACCTACCCTTTAGGATTGTATGCACCCAATGATGTGAATCATATCATAAACAGATTATGACGTGATGTTGTGCGCATTCATGACATATCATCACATTAAGAGGAACGCAAAAGACCTTTTTTTTCTTAGTCATGCACAGTTGGACAAAGAGTCGATCTACCTCACATCAGTTACCCTGATACACCAACCGCTGTACCTAATCCAACTACCCTTATCCTTACAGGTACCCCCTGTTCAAGTGCCAGCATCAGTGCCAGCCACACCTATAGTGTTGTCACCAACATCACCAGCTTCACCAGCTACACCAGTTTCACCTACAACTCCTACAACCCTACCTACAGCAATGGCATCACTCACCGACATCCAAACCCTCATTGAACAACTGGAGGCCAGGATGGAGGCCAGAATGAATGAGGCATTGGCTGCCCAAAGGACTGCCCTGATAGCTGAACTGGGTAATGGAAATGGAAATGGGGCTTCCGCCGGGGGAAGTGGACCTGCTACCTCCAATCAGGGTCCTGCTGCTGAACCAACGAACCCTGCTCTTAACTTGGATGACATGCCCTCCAAAACTGCTTCTAAGTTGGGAGCTGAGAAAATGAGAGAAAAATTAGAATTGCTGGAAAGGTCTATTACTGCCCTTAAGACACATAAGGAAGTAGTAGACATGGACTCCTTGTCCTTATTCCCTGAAGCCAGACTGCCTACTAAGTTCAAAATGCCCAACATGGACAAGTTTGATGGAACCACTTGTCCTAAAACTCATTTGAAAATGTATGTAGGTGCCCTTAACCCGTTTGGATTGAGCAGCGAGCTCCTTGCTCAGTTGTTCCAACAATCTTTGACTGGTGCTGCTCTGAGGTGGTTTGTTAGCCTGGATCGGTCTAAGATGAAGACCTGGGAGGACATCTGCAATGCATTTAATTCCCAATATCACTATAATATGGAGGTGGATGTTACTCGAAGGGAACTAGAAACCACCAAGAAAAAGAACAATGAACCCTTTTCCTCATTCCTTACGAGGTGGAGAGCCAAGGCCGCCCAAATGATTAATCGGCCTTCTGAGCAAGAACAGGTGGACATAATAATAAAAAACCTACAACCCGTCTACCAACAACAACTACGAACCCAGTATCTACCAACGTTTCAGTCGCTCATTGCCACTACTACGAAGGTAGAAGATCTGATTCAAATGGGGCAACTGAAAGAAGACTCAGGAACCTCCAAATATAAGAAACCTAGCCAAGCTAGCAAAGTCCACGAAGTGGCAAGCATCACCCCTACTAACCCTTTACGTGTGGGGAACATGAGAAATGGCAATCAGTCGAGAAGAACATATACTGATCTCGGGATGCCAATCCTTTTGGTTTTCCGAGAGGCTGTCAAAGCCAACTACATTAAGCCTTTGGAAGCAAGGCCTCCCCCCAACCCATTACCAAGGAACTACAAGGCTGATGAATACTGTGAGTACCATCAGGGATATGGGCATAAGACTGAAGCATGTTGGACGCTTAAGAATCGCATCTAGGACCTGGTGGATAACGGTTCCATTATTCCCAGAAGCAAGCATAACATTAGCACTAACCCCTTACCAAACCACGGGGTAAATGTTACTGTTGATGACCAGGAATTGATCGATCCTTTCGAACTCTTCCTAGAAATGAATGAAATCTGTGTCCTGGATTTGAATGACCTGACTGAAGAGGCCGATGCTATAACCAGGAGCGGAAGACAGTATGAACCGTTAATCTTGGACAAAGTCCAGAATAAGCCCTACCAGAGGGTACAGGAGCTAAAGGAAGACCCGGTACTTGCACAGTTGAAAAAGACCCAGGCTAGGGTGTCAATCTGGGAACTTCTAGCATCATCCTTTCCTCATCGCCAAGCTCTTTGCAAGGCTTTGAGTCAACTGCAAACATCGGTGGAGGTTAGCCCCGAAGTGCTGGTATCCACCCTCACCCAATCATCGAAGATGCAAAGCATCGGGTTCTTTGATGATGACTTACCCAAGGAGGGAGGCAGCCACAATAATGCCCTTTATGTCACCGTCAAGACCAGAGACAAAACTGTGCCCATGGTTCTCATTGATAATGGGTCAGCACTGAACGTCTGCCCACTAAGGGTAGCCAGCTGTCTAGGGCTAGAAGAAGCAGACTTCACTCCATCAGATCAGATATTCAAAGCCTACGACAGCACTAGGAGGGAAGTATTGGGGGTAGCAACATTAAAATTGGCAATTGGGCCAGCCATAATGGAGGTACCATTCCAGGTAATTGATGTGCCTACTAGCTTCAACCTACTTCTAGGTCGACCCTGGATACATCATGCTAAGGCAGTACCCTCTTCCTTGCACCAAAAGGTCAAGTTTCCTCATGAGGACAAGGTTATCACTATCCAAGGGGATGACTATAGTCAGCTCAAGAAGCCAAAGGGCCAGCCTCTCTTTGAGGTCAACCCTGAAACTGCCAATTTACCCCTCTCGGGATTTCAATATGACACTGTGCAATTTATAGAAGGAAAGACTGCAAACTCTCGAATTCTCTTTGATTTCGGGACAATGCAAATAAACTGCATAGTGCCTTTAAAGCTAAAGATGTCTTATCTGCCTGGAATGATTATGGCAAGGTCCGGGAAGACATATCCTGCACTACAAGCTTAGGAATGTCCAGTGAATGAAGGGACCTTGGGTTATGAGCCCACTAATGAAGACCGTGCTAAGAGAACCAGAAGGGGAAGGAAGGAGAGTGTGCAGATGCGGCCTTACCTGCTAACTTTGAATAGTTACTTCTGTAAACCGGGAGAAACAGTTCCTTACTGTGGCTTCCGAGAACCATTTTGCTGCCCGACTGCTAAAAAGATGCTGCCTGGATTAGAGATATTCTCAGATGTCTGGGGCAACAAGCCCGAAATAATAACTGAACTGGAAGTGGAAGACTTCATGCAGCCCAGTCTCTTTGACGAGGTTGCAGTCATTACAGGAAATGATGGGAATCAAGACCTACTCAACCTGATCAAGCCGAACGAAGGACCTCTCACCAACTGGTACGCCGAGGATGATCACGCTGCTGATAAACCCCCTCCCAAGTCAAACCTAGTACCAAAGTCTGTAATCGAGTCATGTACTGAGTCTGAGTCTGACCCCGAGTCTGAAACCGAGTCAGAGTCTAGTTCCAATTCTGAGTTGTCTGTGTCGGATCTAGAAGATCTAGATTTCAAATTTAATGTAATTTTTGAAGACGATTCCGTCATAATCAATAAAGGCTTGAAAATTATTGACTACCCCGCGTGTCTATCTTTCCAAGCATTTCCAAGCAAAAATAATCAAATAAATGAAATAAAAAATGAAAAGAAAAAAATAATAATTGGCAAAGAAGAAAATGAACATACAAACATTGCATCTGACTGTGTGAACAGGGAACAGGTCAGTGGATGTTTGAAGAAGTTTGCCGATTGTTTCATGTGGAAGGCAAGTGACATCACGGGAATTGACCCGGCAATAGTGGTGCACAAGATACCAGTATACCTTGAGGCTAAGCCAGTGAAACAGAAGCTAAGAAGGTTGAAGACAGAATGGTCCTTGAAAATCAAGGAGGAAGTAGCCAAGCAATTGGAGAACAAGTTCATAGAACCCATTGCCTACCCGACGTGGTTAGCGGACATAGTGCCGGTTCCTAAGAAGGATGGAAAAGTCAGAATGTGTGTGGATTACCAGGATTTGAATAAAGCATGTCTGAAGGACGACTTCCCCCTGCCACATATTAACTTGTTGGTGGACCGAATGGCTGGACACGAGATGGTCTCCTTGACCGATCTTGCTGTCGGATACAATCAGATAATGATGCATTTGCCAGACAAGGAGAAAATGGCATTCATCACGGAGTGGGGAACCTACTGCTATAGGGTCATGCCTTTTGGGCTCAAAAATGCCGGGGCAACCTACCAAAGAATGGAAACAACCATCTTCCACGACATGATTCACAAAGAAGTAGAAGTGTATGTGGACAATATGGTTGTTAAATCAAAAACAACTGAAGAACATACTACAACACTTGAGAAGTTCTTCCTTAGACTTCGAAAGTACAATTTAAAGCTCAACCCGGCAAAATGTCTGTTTGGAGCTACATCCGGAGTATTTCTGGGGCATATGGTCAGTCGGAAGGGTATAGAAATTGACCCTTCAAAAGCCAAAGCCATTCTGGAAATGCCCGCACCAAAGACGGAAAAGGAAGTTCAGGGTTTCCTAGGAAGGCTACAGTACATCAGCCGGTTCATTAATCAATTGGCCGATACTTGTGGTCCGATTTTCAAATTACTCAGAAAAGGAGTAGCCGTCAAATGGAATGAGGATTGTCAGAAAGCTTTCGACCAAGTCAAGCAATATTTGTTATCCCCGCCAATTTTACAACCACCAAGGCTAGAAAAGCCTTTGCTATTGTACCTATCAGTGACGAAAGAAGCGATGGGGGCAATGCTAGCTCAACAAGCAGAAGATACAAGGGTAGAAAATGCCGTGTATTACCTCAGCAAAATGATGCTGGAATATGAGTTAAAATACAATAAAATAGAGAAGTTGTGTTTGGCTCTAGTCTGGGCCTGTACAAAGCTGCAGCACTACCTCTCGTCTTACACTACATACGTTATTTCTGAATCGAACCCCTTGAAATTCCTTATGGAGAGGCCGATTCTTGACTGTAAGATGGCTAAGTGGGTGTTAGTGCTCGTAGCCTATGATTTAAAATTTGTACAACAGAAGGCAGTGAAAGGCGGAGCCTTGGCTGATCAATTAGCAGAATTACCGGTCGAAGACCAGATGCCAGAGGTAGAATTTCCTGATGAAGGCTTGTTGAGCTTGGAAAGTGAAGTCTGGGAAATGTACGTCGATAGAGCTTCAAACTACCATGGAAATGGGGTTGGAGTCGTATTCAAAACTCCTTGTGGAGAATACATCCCAATCGCAGTCAAATTAGATTTCGATTGCACCAACAACGAAGCCGAGTATGAAGCTTGCATAAAGGGGTTAGAAGCAGCCTTGGAAAAAGAAATAAAGGTCCTCAAAGTTTTCGGAGATTCTAATCTAATAGTCTCCCAAGCTTTGAGAAAATGGAAAATTAAGGAAGAGCGTTTGGTTCCTTACCTACAACGCTTGGACGAATTGGCTCAGCAATTTGAGGATTTATCCTTCCACTACTTGCCGCGAGCCAAAAATCAGTTTGCTGATGCTCTGGCTACCTTGGCCTCAATGGTTAATGTAGGGGGAGACCAAGTCATTCGACCTCTGACAATTCAGCTACAGAAACAGCCAGCACATGTCATGAATCTAGTCGATGACAAGCCCTGGTTTTGGGATATACAGAATTATCTTCAGAATGAAGCCTACTCGGAGGGGTCCAACAAGACTGATCAACGGACATTGAGACAGTTAGCGTGTGGATATTTCCTTACTGGGGGAGTTCTGTATAAAAGAAGTTGGAATGGCCTGCACCTAAGGTGCGTTGATGAGGGAGAAGCTCAAGCCATCATGGATTCCTTACATAATGGGGAGTCCGGTCCACACATGCACGGGATAGCTCTGGCTCGAAAAATTATGAACCTGGGTTATTACTGGTCGACTATGAATGCAGATTGCGTGAGGCACGCGCGGAAGTGCCATGAGTGTCAAATTTTTGCTAAGCTGCAAAAACAGCCTCCGGTCAATCTGAATCCTATTGCTTCACCGTGGCCTTTCGCAACTTGGGGCATAGACGTGATCAGAAAGATCCACCCGAAGGCCTCCAATGGCCATCAATTCATCTTGGTTGCTGTTGATTATTTCACTAAGTGGATTGAGGCAGCCTCCTATTCAGTCTTGAATGCCAAGAAGGCAGCACAGTTCGTTCGTACTAACATCCTTTATCGGTACGGAACGCCATTCGAGATCATAATTGATAATGGGTCTCATTTTCAGAGTTAATTCTCTGATTTGTTGAAAGAGAAGAAGATTTAGCATCATAAGTCGTCTCCCTATCGTCCACAAACAAATGGGGCTGTAGAGGCTGCAAACAAGGCTATAAAAGTCATTTTGCAGAAGACGGTGAGAAAGCATAAAGTTTGGCATGAACAGTTGCCAAATGCCCTATGGGGATATAGGACTTCAATTAGGACGCCTACTGGGGCAACTCCATATTCCCTAGTGTAGGGTAAGGAAGTAGTATTGCCTATCGAGCTGGAAGTTCAGTCGGCAAGAATCATCCAGGAAAGCCAGATCAGCGAACCAGATTGGGCTGAGAAATATCATTTGCAACTCTTAGGTATGGATGAGAAGCGATTGCGAGCAATCCACCAAACTCAAGTTTACCAGAGAAGGATGGCACGACACTTTAATAAGAAGGTCAAAGACCGAAAACTAGGAGAAGGTTGTTTGGTCTTGAAAGAGATTAGACAACCAGTCATAGACCCACTTGGGAAGGTCCGTCCTCATTGGGCTGGACCTTATGTGTTGAAGAAAATACTGTCCGGCAGAGCCGTCATTTTGACTGATTTAGATGGTTTGGAGTTCACGAATCCCTGTAATTTAGATCAGTTGAAAAGATATTTTGTATGATTAGCATTGCATAATGTAAAAGAGCTACATTGGACCTGATTCTCCTTGAAAAAAAGAAATTATATATCGGAGATATGTAGGCAGCCCTCATTGGGCGCGGTCTAAACATTAATAAAAAAATCATTTCATAATTCATTTCTTCTTTGCCAAATAAAAAAAAAGAAGAAAAACCCGCTAAGTCGAAAACCCGAAAGGGCGGCTTAGGCAAAAGTCGGGGCCCGCTAAGTTGAAAACCCAAAAAAAGGGCGGCTTAGGCAAAAATGGGTAGCTCGCTAAGTTGAAAACCCGAAAGGGTAGCTTTGGCAAAAATTAGAGCTTGAAATAAATAAAGTTGGAAAATGCTTGGAAAGCTGAAAGATATTCTCAATTTAAGCTAAAAAGTCAAATCTCATTCCAATAGCAGCCCAAAGTCAGGCAGGAAGCAATAAATCCAAATAAAATAAACAAATGATGAAATCTAAGTCTAAGTCCAAAGCAAAGAAAAAACATACATCCCAAAAATCCAAAGTCCAAGTCCCAAATAAAAAAAAATAAGGGAAAAAACAATAAAAGTCCAAAAAGCCTATAGGAGTCTAGGTGTCTCGTCGCCTCCATGGGGCAACATCCTTCGAGTCATCCCTAGCTGTCAAGCTCTGTCCAACCTCGCCTGTCCGAGGAGCCAACACAATCTCCTCGCTAGTCCCAACCTCATCATCAGCGTCAGTCTGAACCCAACCTTCGAGTGCACTCAGCAGTGCGGTCCTCCTTGGTCGCTCAATCGGCCAGACAGTGGCAATGAACCAGGCTTGATACTCAGGAGAAGTCTGAACACCGACAGGATTAGGTAAAGGCCTAACCATATGATGATCTCTAACCCAAGCCCTAAGGACGGCTCGAGTAACACCCGGGGTAATGGCAGAATCAGCTGAAATGTCATCCATAATCGGAACAGTCTGATCTATCCCCATCTGCCTCAAAACGCGCAAAGCACAGTACCAAGTACAGTGTGTAAGGCCTAGAAGGTAAACCCGAGTATGGCGAAAGCTAACCTGGATAAAACGGGTGATGTCATCCCAGGCAATGAACCACAGTACCTCATTGGGACCCAACTCAATCAACCATGAAGTCCATGCATCAGTAGAGGGATGGGTGATCAGGATCCTCCGCATACGATACTGAGTGGGATTGTAAGGCAAGAAAGTAGGAGCTGCAACCACTTGGAGGTGGTCCTTCAACCAAACCTGAGTAATGGATCCTTTCTATTACAAGGGAATGAATTAAAAGGAGAAAAGATAAGAAAAAAGGAAAGGGGAAATACCTGAAGAATAATGGGAGAGACTGTCCAGTCATCGAAACCTAAAGCAGCCCTGTCAAGACTCCTAATAGTCTCGGCCAGCACAATGCCGCCAATGCAGCCCATATCCTCCATTTGCCGAACCATGGGGCAAAGGCGCAAATCCCCAAAGCCTGGGTCTTGGTTAAACAAGAAGCCAACCAATAAACAAAAAACCAAGGCCCGCATTCTCAGCCTCTATGAACCCCTCCCCCGAAAACAATGCATATAATGCATATGACTAAGAGAAGAAATGCACGTGAATGTATGAGTCACCACCTTGTTTAATTATTTTTGGGTAAACTAGGAAAAACCCTAAGTGACTCCAATTTTAATTAACCTAATTACTAGATTAATTAACCCAATGTCTAAGGCATGATCTTCGAACCCGAGGTGGATCCTGAGACTATGTCATGCTGATGAACTAACCAAAAATGAATGCGTTGCCGTTGGACCAATGAAATGTTCAAGTGATTTTGACTTGCCGCCCGGGGATAAATCCCAAACGTGCCTACGTACTTCCGTTTGAATGGAAGATCAAAGTAAACGTAGTTCGATAGGCCTTTTAAAAAGGGCTTTGAATGGGTATGCTTTATGCATGAGTGTGTGTATGCTTCGTGCATTTGGTTTAGGCATTTTGCCAAAGAGTGATTGATTTGATTTAGGCATTTGATGCCAAAATTGTTGATTTAAGGCTTTTAGCCAAAAACTTTAATTTAGGCAATTGTTGCCAAAAGTTGATGTGATTTAGGCGATTGTCGCCAAAATTGGTTATTTGAAGGCTTTAAAGCCAAAATATTGATTTAGGCAATTTATTGCCAAAAATTGATGATTGGACGATTGTCGCCAAAAATTGATTGATTTAAGGCTTTTAGCCAAAATGTATTGATTTAGGCAATTTGTTTGCCAAAAAGTGATTATTTGAAGGCTTTTTAGCCAAAAAGATTTAAGCGATTTGTCGCTAAGAAAAGATTAATCTACTTATAGGCAATTTATTTACCAAAAGTGATTGATTGACTTGCAATGTAGGCAATTTATTGCCAAGAAAAACGTGTTCAATTAAGGCCTTTTAGCCACAATTATTGATTAATTGGACTTAAGCCGGACTGTTCGAAATAAAGGCAATTTTACCATAGTTATTAATTAACTAGGTACTTTAGCCAAATATCGTCGAATTTAGGCTTTAATACCACGATTATTGATTAACCGGGCATTTAGCCTAAATTATTTAATTGAGGCAGTTTGTTTGCCTAATGATTGACGTGAATGCATTTATGCAGTTGTAGAATTATTAAGAGTAGAAGAGAAGCATGCATGAAGTGCATTTATGTACCTGATTTAATCGACGGCCACTTCTTAACTCCAGGTTAAGCTCCTCATTAAGGGAATATTAATTAATTCAATTTTAGTGACCAAATAACAAAGCAAGAAAGCAATAAAACTAAACTAGAATGCAGAAAAGCAATAAAGAATCGCAAGGAGCGTAGGGGAGAAGGAGCGTCCATCAACACAGACTGAGTCAGTCAAAACGGAGCACCGGGGCCATTTTTATAGGAAAAAAAGGGTTGGAGGGCGGTCGGGACCGCCGTTCCGGGCGGTCAGGTCCGCCGGGCGGCCAGGACCGCCGGACCAGGCGGTCAGGGCTGCTGGACCCTGTCAAACTACCAATTTTTTCATTTTGGAGGCTTTTCGGGAGTTCGGGTCCTCCAAAAAATATTTCGGGACCAGTTCCGCGATCCTCGCGACGTTCCGGACGTTTTAAGTACCATATTGGCCTACTTCCAACAAAGTTTCAAAAATGACCTCTAGTCGGCCGAACTGTTTGCAGTTCGGGAAAACTGCCTTTTGAGCCTCAAAATTTGAGTATTCACAGTTGCCCCCCATTGGCTATCATAAAAATGATTTATGAGAGCTAGTGGCTGTCTGAAGGAGCAAATTTTGAGGATGGGCAGAGGAGGAAACCCCGCCGTTGGTTTTTTCTTTGAAATGAAATGATCAAATGCATGTATTTATGTTTGCAACTTAAAGATGTTTTTGCCTCTTAATGAGGGCTTGAAAAGAGATTTTGCCTCTTAATGACGGCTTGAAAAGAGATTTTGCCTCTTAGAGGGCTTGAAAAGAGATTTTGCCTCTTAGAGGACTTGAAAAGATGTTTTGCCTCTTAATGAGGGCTTGAAAAGAGATTTTGCCTCTTAGAGGACTTGAAAAGATGTTTTGCCTCTTAATGAGGGCTTGAAAAGATGTTTTGCCTCTTAATGAGGGCTTGAAAAGATGTTTTGCCTCTTAATGAGGGCTTGAAATGAGATTTTGCCTCTTAGAGGACTTGAAAAGATGTTTTGCCCCTTAATAAGGGCTTGAAAAGAGATTTTGCCTCTTAGAGGATTTGAAAAGATGTTTTTCCTCTTAATGAGGGCTTGAAAAGAGATTTCTTTTATTTTTGTTTTTTTTTCTTTGAGAACCAAGGGTCCACCTAAAGTCGAAATGATCAAATGGCTTGGTTTTGGATGAAAAACGGTTGGTTATTGGTTAGGGTTTCACCCTAGGTTTTATGTAGAAAAAGGTTAACCATTAACCGGGTTCTACCCTGGGTTTGTGTAAAAGAGATTGATGATGGTTGGGTTTCACCCTGGGTTGTGTATGTTTTTTTTTTTTATAACACTTGCCCTTGAATCCGACTTGGAGGATTTTGCCCCCTGCTTGAGAGAATTGATGTCCTTATTAGCTGAAATAGAATTTCTTTTTAATGAAAGACTAAAAAATTCCGTGATTACTTCTGTGATGGGAGAACGGTGAAGGTTCTTATCACTTCTTGCCCCCAGAATGGTGCTGACCATGGAATACTTCACAACATTGGTGTTATACTTGTCCAATCGATTGAGGAATCAAAGAGAACAAAGCCACTTATATGACTCGAGGAAACGAACAATGTGGATGACATTGCTCGTCTGAAAGGATCGAAGAAACGATGGTCCGAGTGGAGATGAGGTATTAAAGAATTACCTCTCAACGATTATGTTTGACATTTTTTAGGGTTGTTTTGGAAACCCCAGGGATTGAATTGATATTTTCCTCTCTCTCTTTTTTTTCGAGGAAATGACTCAAAGAGTGACGCTGTCACACCTTACCTTACTGTAAGATATGGCATGTCGCCCGTAATATACTTAATAAGCACTTAAGCCTTATAAATGCTTACTAAGTATACTACAAGGGACTTAATACTGTTGATTCATTCATTTATATCTTGTAGAAAAGTAGATTTATTTATTAAATGTAAAACTCCTTTTGGTTCTTGTGAACCCCTCCCCAAATATCAATGCATACGAATGCATGTGACTAAGGAAGAAATGCACGTGATGTGTGAGAGTCGCCACCTTGTTTAATTATTTTCGGGTAAACTAGGAAAAAACCCTAAGTGACTCCAATTTTAATTAACCTAGTTACTAGATTAATTAGCCCAATGATTAAGGCATGGTGTGCAAACCCGAGATGGATCCCGAAACTATGTCATGCTGAATAAACTAACCATGAATGAATGCTTGAATGCTTTGCAGGGTGAATGACATGTTTAAAGTGATTTCGACTTGCCGCCCGGGGTGAAATCCCGAACGTGCCTACGTACTTCCTGTTTGAATGGAAGATCAAAGTCCACGTAGTTCGATAGGCCTCTTTTAGAGGGCTTTGAAGGGGATGCTTTATGCAGGAGTGTGTGTATGCTTTGTGCATTTTTGTTTAGGCATTTTGCCAAAGAATTGATTGATTTTTAGGCATTTGATGCCAAAAGTGTTGATTTTAATAGCTTTTAGCCAAAAAGTTGTGTTTGATTGGACTTATTTGCTTGCCAAAAATGAATTAAGGCTTTTAGCCAAAATGATTTTTGTGATTTAGGCAATAAATTGCCAAAAGTGTCGATTAGGCGATTGTCGCCAAAATGATTGATTTTTAGGTTTTAAAACCTAAAAATTGATTTAGTTTTAAGACATTTTGCCAAAACTTTGATTTTAAGCAATTGTTGCCAAAAGTTTGGTTATTTAAAAGGCCTTTAGCCAAAATGTGTTGATTTAGGCAAGTTGTTGCCAAAAGAACGTGATTAATTAAGGCCTTTTGATCACAATTATTGATTAATTGGACTTAAGCCGAAAATTGTTCGAAATAAAGGCAATCATACCATAGCCATTGAAAGACTAGATATTTTAAGCCAATATTGTCGGATTTAAACTTTAATACCACGATTATTAATTAACCGGGCATTTAGCTTAATCATATTTTAATTGAGGCAATTTACTTGCCTATATGATGGTATGAATGCATTTATGCAGTTGTAGAATTATTAGGAGTAGAAAAGAAGCATGCATGAAGTGCTAAAATTAAATAGGCAAAAGTTTAACTTACGTACCTGATTTAATCGTCGACCGCTTCTTAACTCCAGGTTAAGCTCCTCGTTAAGGGAATTAATTTTAAGTGACCAAGTATCACAACAATAAAATCAAACTAAAAAAAAAATGCAAGAAAGCAGTAAAGAATCGCAAAGAGCGTAGGGAGAAGGAGCGTCCGTCAACACAGACTGAGTGCCGAAAACGGAGGGTCGGGGCCACTATTTATAGAAAAAAAAATGGACATATCGGCGGCCGGGCCGCCGGGGTCTTGGCGGCTGGGCCGCCGGGGCTCGGCGACCGGGCCGCCGGAGCTCGGTGGCAGGGTCGCCGGAGGCCGGCGGCGGAGCCGCCGTGCCGGTGGTTTTGACAAAATTCGCTCCGGAGGCTTTTCCGAGAGTTCCGGACCTCCAAAAAAAATTCCGAGACTAGTTTCGCGATCCTCGCGACGTCCCGCGCGTTTTAAGTACCATATTGGCATATTTTCGGTGAACTTCCAAAATGGCCTTCGGTCCGGCCGGACTGCTTGCAATCCAGGAAAGCTGGCTCTTCGAGCCTCAAAATAAATGGGTATTAACAGGCGACTGCAGCCGCTGTCGCCGGCGGCGCGGCTACCGCCGCCTTTAAGGGCGGCCGCCACCGCCGCGGCCGGGAAAACTGGCTTTTTGAGCCTCAAAATTTGGGTATTCACAGTTGCCCCCCACCGGCAACCATAAAAAATGTTTTATGGGCGTCGGTGGTTGTCTGAAAACCAAATTTTGTAGGCGAGAATCAGACGCGTCCAGAGGGCCCGCCTTTTAGCCTTTTGATTGGGAATTTTTGGGCCTTAGGACCCAGAATGTGAATTTTTGGGCCTTAGAGGCCAAATTGGGAATTTTTGGGCCTTAGGGACCAAAATGTGAATTTTGGGCCTCAGGGGCCAAAATGTGAATTTTTGGGCCTTAGGGGCCAAAATGTGAACTTTGGGCCTTAGGGGCCAAAATGTGAATTTTTGGGCCTTAGGGGCCCCGATTGAGAATTTTCGGCCTTAGGGGCCAAAATGTGAATTTTGGGCCTTAGGGGCCCAGACGTGAATTTTTGGGCCTTAGGGGCCAAAATGTGAATTTTGGGCCTTAGGTGCCAAAATGTGAATTTTTGGGCCTTAGGGGCCCAGATTGAGAATTTTCGGGCCTTAGGGGCCAAAATGTGAATTTTGGGCCTTAGGGGCCCAGACGTGAACTTTTGGGCCTTAGGGGCCAAAATGTGAATTTTTGGGCCTCAGGGGCCAAAATGTGAATTTTGGGCCTTAGGGGCCAAAATGTGAATTTTTGAGCCTTAGGGGCCAAATTGAGAATTTTTGGGCCTTAGGGGCCAAAATGTGAATTTTTGGGCCTTAGGGGCCAAATTGGGAATTTTTGGGCCTTAGGGGCCAAAATGTGAATTTTTTTTTTTGCCTATATTTCGGTACTGAACTTTGACTGTACCTGCGCTTGGTTAGTACTGAAAACATGTATGCATGATTATCAAATTTGAAAGAAAATAGGATTTTGTTTCAGCCCATTTTATGGAAAATATATATATATATATTTTTTTTATTCCTCATCTTTTCTCAAAAATCGAGCCGAAAGGCACTTTTCAGCTTTTTCTTCTCTCATTCTCCTTTTCTCTCTTTTTTTTTTCTTTTAAAGATGAACCATAGTATGCACAGCTGGACTAGGAGTCTCTCCAAAGTCGAAAAGATCAATTTGGGGAGGTACGGTCTTTCTCCTGTCATTACTCTTCGGGGTGTAGTAGTTGACTGGGACTTTTTGCGAGCCTGTATTAGATTTTGGGATCCTGAGGCTCACATTTTTCGGTTTGGGGCTATGATGGAGGAAATGTGCCCTCTTTTTGAGGAATTTTGTGCGATTATAGGGTGTGATCCCAATGCTCCCTTGGTTAGGCACGAGGTGAAAGTTGGGTATGTTAAGTCATTTGAGAACTTGTTTCGGTTTAGCCGGCCACAGGCTAGGGCTATGATTGTGGATGATCAGAAGGCGATTCTGCTGCCCCTGATTGATGAATTTTCAGAGACTTGCTTGGACGACCCTGATCGGATGAGGCTGAGGATGCGGGCCCTGGTTTTCTGCTTATTGGCTGGTTTCTTATTCAACCGGGACCCAGATTTTGGAGACTTGCGGCTTTGTCCCATGGTTTGGCAAATGGAAGATATGGGTTGCATTGGCGGTGTTGTGCTGGCAGAGACCATTAGAAGCCTTGACAGAGCCGCTTTAGGGTTCGATGATTGGACTGTTTCCCCCATCATTCTCCAGGTATTTTTTTCTATTATCCTACTCATTTTTTTCCTTTTCTTTTTAAATCATTCCCTTGTAATAGAAAGGATCCATTACTCAGGTTTGGTTGAAGGATCACCTTCAAGTGGTTACTGCTCCTACTTCCCTTCCTTATAACCCATCTCAGTATCGCATGCGGAGGATCTTAATCTCGCACCCCACTACTGATGCACGGACTTCATGGTTGATTGAGTTGGGTCCGAATGAGATACTGTGGTTCATCTCCTGGTACAACATCAGTCGTTTTATCCAGGTTAGCTTTCATCACACCCGGGTTTACCTTCTGGGCCTTACACATTGTACTTGGTACTGTGCTTCGCGTGTCTTGAGACAAATGGGGATAGATCAGACTATTCCGATTATGGATGACTTTCCTGCTGATTCAGCCATTACCCCGGGTGTCACCTGAGCCGTCCTTAGGGCTTGGATTAGAGAACACCATATGGTTAGGCCCTTGCCTAATCCTGCCAGTATTCAGACTTCTCCTGAGTATCGAGCCTGGTTCATTGCCACTGTCTGGCCAATTGAGAGACCAAGGAGGACCGCACTGCTAAGTGCACTCGAAGGATGGGTTCAGGCTGATGAGATTGGGACTGGTGAGGAGATTGTGCTGGCTCCTCGGACAGGCGAGAATGGGCAGAGTTCAACAGTTAGGGGTGACTCGGAGGATGTTGCTCCACGGAGGAGACGGGACACCTAGGCTCCTATGGGCTTTTGGATTTTTATTATCTTTTGACTTTTGTTTTTGGCTTTGGATGTAGTTTCGCCTTTTTTTGGCTTTTTTATTTGAGACTTTGACTTAGACTTTATTATTCATTGGACACTCTCTTTTCTGCTTGATTCGAACTGCTATTTGGAATGAGATTTGACTTTTTAGCTTAAATTGAGAAAATTATTTAGCTTTCCAAGCATTTTCCAACTTTATTTATTTCAAGCTCTAATTTTTGCCTAAGCTGCTCTTTTCGGGTTTTCAACTTAGCGAGCTTACCCATTTTTGTCGAAGCCGCCCTTTTTGGGTTTTCAGCTTAGCGGGCCCCGACTTTTGCCTAAGCCGCCCTTTTATGGGTTTTCGACTTAGCGGGTTTTTTTTTTCTCTTTTTTTTCTTTTTTTTTATTTGGCAAAGAAGAATGAAATTATGAAATGTTTAGACCGCGCCCATAGAGGGCTGCCTACATATCTCTGATGTATAATTTCTTTTTTCCAAAGAGAATCAGGTCTAATGTAGTTCATCTTACATTATGCAATAATTACAATCACACAAAATATCTTTTTAACTGATCTAAATTACATGGATTAGCAAATTCCAAGCCATCCAAATCAGTCAAAATGACGGCTCCGCCTGACAAAATCTTCTTTAACACATAGGGTCCAGCCCAATGAGGACGAAACTTCCCACGTGGGTCTACGATTGGCTGTCTAATTTCCTTCAAAACCAAACAACCCTCTTCCAACTTCCGGTCTTTGACCTTCTTATTGAAATGCCGCGACATTCTTCTTTGATACACTTGAGTTTGGTGGATTGCTTGCAATTGCTTTTCATCCATACCCAAGAGTTGCGAATGATAATTCTTGGCCCACTCTGCTTCGCTAATCTGGCTTTCCCGGATAATTCTTGCCGACCGAACTTTCAGCTCGATAGGCAACACTGCTTCCATGCCATATACTAAAGAATACGGGGTTGCCCCAGTAGGTGTCCTGATTGAAGTCCTGTATCCCCACAAGGCATTTGGCAATTGTTCGTGCCAAGTTCTATGCTTTTGAACTATCTTCTGCAAAATGACCTTTATAGCCTTGTTTGCAGCTTCTACGGCCCCATTCGTCTGTGGGCGATAGGGTGAAGACTTGTGATGCTGAATCTTCTTTTGTTTCAGTAGGTCCGAAAATTCACTTTGAAAGTGAGATCCGTTATCCGTGATGATCTCAAATGGTGTTCCATACCGACAAAGGATGTTGGTACGAACGAACTGTGCTGCCTTCTTGGCGTTCAAAACGGAATAAGAAGCTGCCTCAATCCACTTAGTAAAATAATCAACAGCAACCAGGATGAATTGATGGCCATTGGAAGACTTTGGATGGATCTTTCCGATCACGTCTATGCCCTAAGTTGCGAAAGGCCATGGTGAAGTAATGGGATTTAGACTGACCGGAGGCTGTCTTTGCAGCTTAGCAAAAACCTGACACTCGTGGCACTTCCGCGCGTGCCTCATGCAATCTGCATTTATGGTCGACCAGTAATAACCCAGGTTCATAATTTTCCGAGCCAAAGCTATCCCGTGAATGTGCGGACCAGACTCCCCATTGTGTAAGGAATTCATGATGCTTTGAGCTTCTCCTTCATCAACACACCTTAGGTGCAGGCCATTCCAACTCCTTTTATACAGAACTCCCCCAGTAAGGAAATATCCAGATGCTAACTGTCTCAATGTCCGTTGCTCAGTCTTGTTGGACCTCTCCGGGTAGGCTTCATTCTGGAGATAATTCTGTATATCCCAAAACCACGGCTTGTCATCGACTAGATTCATGACATGTGCTGGCTGTTTCTGTAGTCGAACCGTCAGAGGTCGAATGATTTGGTCTTCCCCTACATTAACCATGGAGGCCAAAGTAGCCAAAGCATCTGCAAACTGATTTTTGGCGCGCGGCAAGTAGTGGAAAGATAGTTCCTCAAACTGTTGAGCTAATTCGTCCAAGCGTCGTAGGTAAGGAACCAACCGCTCTTCCTTAATTTTCCATTTCCTTAGAGCTTGAGAGACTATCAGGTTGGAATCTCCGAAAACCCTAAGGATTTTTATTTCTTTTTCCAGGGCCGCTTCTAATCCCTTTATGCAAGCTTCATACTCGGCTTCGTTGTTGGTACAGTCGAAATCTAGTTTGACTGCGATTGGGACGTATTCTCCACAAGGAGTTTTGAATACGACTCCAATCCCGTTTCCATGGTAGTTTGAAGCTCCATCAAAGTACATCTCCCAGACCTCACTTTCCAAGCTCAACAAGTCTTCATCAGGAAATTCTACTTCCGGCATTTGGTCTTCGACCGGCAATTCTGCTAATTGATCAGCCAAGGCTCCGCCTTTCACTGCCTTCCGTTGTACAAATTTTAAATCGTAGGCTGCGAGCACTGACACCCACTTTGCCATCTTACAGTCAAGAACCAGCCTTTCCATAAGGAATTTCAAGGGGTTCGATTCAGAGATTACGTGTGTAGTGTAAGACGAGAGGTAGTGTTGCAGCTTGGTACAGGCCCAGACTAGAGCCAGACACAACTTCTCTATCTTGTTGTATTTCAACTCATATTCCAGCATCCTCTTGCTAAGGTAATACACGGCATTTTCTATCCTTGTATCTTCTGCTTGTTGAGCTAATATGGCACCCATTGCTTCTTCTGTCACAAACAGGTACAGTAGCAAAGGCTTTCCTAGCCTTGGTGGTTGTAAAACAGGCGGGGATAGCAGGTATCGCTTGACTTGGTCGAAAGCCGCCTGACAATCCTTATTCCAATTGACTGCTACTCCTTTCCTAAGTAGTTTGAAAATCGGACCACAAGTATCGGCCAACTGATTGATGAACCGGCTGATGTACTGTAGCCTTCCTAGGAAACCTCGGACTTCTTTTTCGGTCCTTGGTGCTGGCATTTCCAGAATAGCTCTAGCTTTCGAAGGATCAATCTCTATGCCCTTTCGACTAACCATGTGCCCCAGAAATACTCCGGATGTAGCTCCAAACAGACATTTTGCCGGATTGAGCTTTAAATTGTACTTTCGAAGTCTAAGGAAGAACTTCTCAAGCGCTGTCGTATGTTCTTCGGTCGTTCTTGATTTGACAACCATATCGTCCACATACACTTCTACTTCTTTGTGAATCATGTCATGGAAGATGGTTGTTGCCATTCGTTGATAGGTTGCCCCGGCATTTTTGAGCCCAAAAGGCATAACCTTGTAGCAATAGGTTCCCCACTCTGTGATGAACGCCGTTTTCTCTTTGTCTGGCTCATGCATCATTATTTGATTATAACCGACAGCAAGATCAGTCAAGGAGACCATCTCGTGTCCAGCCATTCGGTCCACTAACAAGTCGATGTGCGGCAGAGGGAAATCGTCCTTCGGACATGCTTTATTCAAATCCCGGTAGTCCACACACATTCGTACTTTTCCATCCTTCTTTGGCACCGGCACGATGTTTGCTAGCCATATCGGGTAGGCGATAGGTTCTATGAACTTGTTTTCCAGCTGCTTGGCAACTTCCTCCTTGATTTTCAAGGACCATTCTGTTTTCAGCCTTCTTAGCTTCTGTTTCACTGGCTTAGCCTCCGGATATACTGGAATCTTGTGCACCACTATTGCTGGGTCAATTTCGGTGATGTCACCCGCTTTCCACATGAAGCAATCAGCAAATTTCTTCAAACATTCACTGACCTGTTCCCTGTTCATGCAATCAGATGCGATGTATGTATGTTCATTTTCTTCTTTGCCAATTATTATTTTTTCCTTTTCATTTTTTATTTCATTTATTTGATTGTTTTTGCTTGGAAATGCTTGGAAAGATAGACACGCAGGGTAATCAAGAATTTGCAAGCCTTTATTAATTATGACGGAATCGTCTTCAAAGAATACATCGAATTTGAAATCTGGATCTTCTAGATCCGACACAGACGACTCGGAATTGGAACTAGACTCTGACTCGGTTTCAGACTCAGGGTCAGACTCAGACTGAGTACAGGACTTTATTACAGACTAGGGTACTAGGCTTGACTCGGGAGGGGGTTTATCAGCAACGCGTTCCTCCTCGGCGTACCAGTTGGTGAGAGACCCTTCGTTCGGCTTGATCAGATCTAGCGGGTCTCGATTCCCGTCACCTCCTGTGATAACCGCAACTTTGTCAAAGAGACTAGGCTGCATGAAGTCTTCTGCTTCCAGTTCAGTTACTGTTTCGGGCCTGTTGCCCCAGACATCTGAGAATATCTCCAACCCAGGCAGCATCTTCTTAGCGGTTGGGTAGCAAAAGGGTTCTCGGAAGCCACAGTAAGGAACTGCTTCTCCCAATTTACGGAAATAACTGTTCAAAGTCGAAAAGTAAGGCCGTATCTGTACACTCTCTTTCCTTCCCCCTCTGGTTCTCTTGGCACGGTCTTCATTAGTGGGTTCATAGCCCAGTCCGAAGGTTCCCTCATTCACCGGACACTCCCAGGCTTGCAGTTTGGGGTATGTTTTCCCGAATCTGGCCATAGCCATTCCTGGCAGATAGGACATCTTAAGCATCAAGGGCACTATGCAGTTTATTTGCACTGTCCTGAAATCAAAGAGAATTCGAGAGTTTGCAGCCTTTCCTTCTATGAACTGCACAGTGTCATACTGAAATCCCGAGAGGGGTAGGTTGGCAGTTTCAAGGTTGACCTCAAAGAGAGGCTGGCCCTTTGGCTTTTTGAGTTGATTGTAGTCATCTCCCTGAATGGTAATAACTTTGTCCTCATATGGAAACTTGACCTTTTGGTGCAAGGACGAGGGTACTGCCTTAGTGTGGTGTATCCATGGTCGGCCCAGAAGCAGGTTGAAGCTAGTCGGTACATCAATTACCTGGAAGGGGACTTCCATCACAGCTGGCCCAACCGTTAACTTTAGCGTAGTAACCCCCAACACTTCCCTCCGGGTGCTGTCATAGGCCTTCACTATCTGGTCCGAGGGAGTGAAGTCAGTTTCTTCCAACCCTAGACAGCTGGCTACTCTCAGTGGGTAGACGTTCAGCGCCGACCCATTATCAATGAGAACCATGGGCACGGTTTTGTCTCGAGTCTGAACAGTGACATAAAGAGCATTGTTATGACTGCCTCCCTCCTTGGGCAAATCGTCATCAGAGAAACCGATGCTTCGTGTTTTAGATGATTGGGTGAGGGTAGATACTAGCACTTCAGGGCTAACTTCAACAGGCGTCTGAAGTTGACTCAAAGCCTTGCAAAGAGCTTGGCGATGAGGAAAGGATGATGCCAAAAGTTCCCAGATTGACACCCTAGCTTGTGTCTTTTTTAATTGTGACAGCACCGGGTCCTCCTTTGGCTCCTCTGCCCTCTGGTAGGGTTTATTTTGAATTTTGTCCAAAACTAAAGGTTCATATTGTCTCCCGCTCCTAGTTATAGCATCAAGTTCTCCGGCTAGGTCATTCAAATCCAAAACATAGATGTTTTTCATTTCTAGGAACAGTTCGAAAGGATCGATCAGTTCCTGATCAGCCATAATAGCATTTACCCTATGATTTGGTAAGGGGTTAGTACTAATGTTTGGCTTGCTTCTGGGAATAATTGAACCGTTGTCCACCAGGTCCTGGATGCGGTTCTTGAGCATCCAACACGCTTCAGTCTTGTGCCCATGTCCCTGATGATACTCACAGTATTCATCAGCCCTGTAATTCCTCGGCAATGGATTTGGTGGTGGCCTTGCTTCCAAAGGCTTGATGTAATTGGCCTTGACAGCTTCTCGGAATACCACAAGGATCGGCATCCCGAGATCAGTATAGGTTCTTCTGGATGATTGATTATTATTTCTCATGTTCCCCACACGTAAAGGATTCGTGGGGGTGATGCTAGCCACTTCGTGGACCTTGCCAGCTTGGCTAGGTTTCTTATACTTTGAGGTTCTTGAGTCTTCTTTCAGTTGCCCCATTTGAATTAGATCTTCTACCTTCGTAGCAGTGGCAATGAGCGACTGGAATGTTGGTAGGTACTGAGTCTGTAGTTGGTGTTGGTAGACAGGCTGCAGGTTTTTTATTATTATGTCTACCTGCTCTTGTTCAGAAGGCTGGTTAATCATTTGGGCGGCTTTGGCCCTCCACCTCGTAAGGAACGAGGAAAAGGGTTCATTGTTTTTCTGCTTGGTGGTTTCTAGTTCTCTTCGAGTGACATCCACCTCCATGTTATAGCGGTATTGGGAATTGAATGCATTGCAGATGTCTTCCCATGTTTTCATTTTGGATCGGTCTAAGCTGACAAACCACCTCAATGCAGCACCAGTAAGAGCTTGTTGGAATAACTGAGCAAGGAGCTCGCTGCTCAATCCAAATGGGTTAAGAGCACCTACATACATTTTCAGATGAGTCTTAGGACAAGTGGTTCCATCAAATTTGTCCATGTTGGGCATCTTGAACTTAGTTGGCAACCTGGCTTCAGGGAACAAGGACAAGGAGTCCATGTCCACCACTTCCTTGTGGGTTTTGAGAGCAGTGATGGACCTCTCTAGGAGCTCTAGTTTCTCTCTCATTCTCTGAGCTTCCAGCTCAGAGGCAGTTTTAGAAGGCATCTCATCCAGGTTTAGGGCAGGGTTTGTAGGTTCAACAGCAGGACCCTGGTTGGGGGCAGCAGGTCCACTTCCCCCAGCGGAAGCCCCATTTCCATTACCCAGTTCAGCTATCAGGGCGGTCCTTTGGGCAGCTAGTGCCTCATTCATTCTGGCCTCCATTCTGGCCTCCATTCTAGCCTCTAGTTGTTCAATGAGGGTTTGGATATCAGCAAGTGATGCCATTGGTGCAGATAGGGTTATTGGAGTTGTAGGCGAAGCTGGTGTAGCTGGTGAAGCTGGTGAAGCTGGTGATAGCACTGTAGGTGTGTCTGGCACTTGGGTAGGCACTCGGATTGTGGGCACCTATAAGGATAAGGGTAGCTGGATTAGGTACAGTGGTCGGTGTATCAAGTAGCTGATGTGAGGTGAATTGACTCTCTTGTCCAACTGTGCATGACTGAAAGTAAAAGGGTATTTCATGCTCTCTTTGTGTTTACCCCATGTTTATGATATGTCGTGAATGCGCATAACAACACGTCATAATCTGTTTAATGATATGATTCACATCATTGGGTGCATACAGTCCTAAAGGATAGGTTCTATAGGCTATGACTCAAAATAGAGAATCGGCTTATAAGGGACCCTTGAACCTTGAGTATGGATATACCTAACCACATGTGAAACAAAGAGTTTCACGTGGGTCCGACGGTACGCATACCCATGGGCCACCCCCAAAAGGATTAGGGGCGGTTTGCGGTAACAGGGAGGACGCTTTGGCTGTCCGTCGACATAATCAAAGAGACCTGCCGATTAGCGCTACTTGCTATCCAGACTCAGAAGTTTGAACAGAAAGAGAAGAAATTCATTTGAAATTCATTTTTTATGCAATGGAGAAAAGGATTCTCGATCGTGCAAATAAATCAACAAGTTTAAATGTCTTAATCAAGTTTGTCAATTTGGTTCAAATCTCCTAATCAAGTATTCTTAAAGAAAGAACACTTGATTCGTGTTAGGGTACCCTGCAAAACAAAGCATATTAAAATAATGCCCTAAAGAAGGGCAGGTTAGTCTATGCAGCAATCGTAGTCTTCTTATGCAAAAAGATTACATTTACATCTCCCTAGTGAAGTCGCCAAACTGTGAACCCCTCCCCAAATATCAATGCATACGAATGCATGTGACTAAGGAAGAAATGCACGTGATGTGTGAGAGTCGCCACCTTGTTTAATTATTTTCGGGTAAACTAGGAAAAAACCCTAAGTGACTCCAATTTTAATTAACCTAGTTACTAGATTAATTAGCCCAATGATTAAGGCATGGTGTGCAAACCCGAGATGGATCCCGAAACTATGTCATGCTGAATAAACTAACCATGAATGAATGCTTGAATGCTTTGCAGGGTGAATGACATGTTTAAAGTGATTTCGACTTGCCGCCCAGGGTGAAATCCCGAACGTGCCTACGTACTTCCTGTTTGAATGGAAGATCAAAGTCCACGTAGTTCGATAGGCCTCTTTTAGAGGGCTTTGAAGGGGATGCTTTATGCAGGAGTGTGTGTATGCTTTGAGCATTTTTGTTTAGGCATTTTGCCAAAGAATTGATTGATTTTTAGGCATTTGATGCCAAAAGTGTTGATTTTAATGGCTTTTAGCCAAAAAGTTGTGTTTGATTGGACTTATTTGCTTGCCAAAAATGAATTAAGGCTTTTAGCCAAAATGATTTTTGTGATTTAGGCAATAAATTGCCAAAAGTGTCGATTAGGCGATTGTCGCCAAAATGATTGATTTTTAGGTTTTAAAACCTAAAAATTGATTTAGTTTTAAGACATTTTGCCAAAACTTTGATTTTAAGCAATTGTTGCCAAAAGTTTGGTTATTTAAAAGGCCTTTAGCCAAAATGTGTTGATTTAGGCAAGTTGTTGCCAAAAGAACGTGATTAATTAAGGCCTTTTGATCACAATTATTGATTAATTGGACTTAAGCCGAAAATTGTTCGAAATAAAGGCAATCATACCATAGCCATTGAAAGACTAGATATTTTAAGCCAATATTGTCGGATTTAAACTTTAATACCACGATTATTAATTAACCGGGCATTTAGCTTAATCATATTTTAATTGAGGCAATTTACTTGCCTATATGATGGTATGAATGCATTTATGCAGTTGTAGAATTATTAGGAGTAGAAAAGAAGCATGCATGAAGTGCTAAAATTAAATAGGCAAAAGTTTAACTTACGTACCTGATTTAATCGTCGACCGCTTCTTAACTCCAGGTTAAGCTCCTCGTTAAGGGAATTAATTTTAAGTGACCAAGTATCACAACAATAAAATCAAACTAAAAAAAAAATGCAAGAAAGCAGTAAAGAATCGCAAAGAGCGTAGGGAGAAGGAGCGTCCGTCAACACAGACTGAGTGCCGAAAACGGAGGGTCGGGGCCACTATTTATAGAAAAAAAAATGGACATATCGGCGGCCGGGCCGCCAGGGTCTCGGCGGCTGGGCCGCCGGGGCTCGGCGACCGGGCCGCCGGAGCTCGGTGGCAGGGTCGCCGGAGGCCGGCGGCGGAGCCGCCGTGCCGGTGGTTTTGACAAAATTCGCTCCGGAGGCTTTTCCGAGAGTTCCGGACCTCCAAAAAAAATTCCGAGACTAGTTTCGCGATCCTCGCGACGTCCCGCGCGTTTTAAGTACCATATTGGCATATTTTCGGTGAACTTCCAAAATGGCCTTCGGTCCGGCCGGACTGCTTGCAATCCAGGAAAGCTGGCTCTTCGAGCCTCAAAATAAATGGGTATTCACAGGCGACTGCAGCCGCTGTCGCCGGCGGCGCGGCTACCGCCGCCTTTAAGGGCGGCCGCCACCGCCGCGGCCGGGAAAACTGGCTTTTTGAGCCTCAAAATTTAGGTATTCACAGTTGCTCCCCACCGGCAACCATAAAAAATGTTTTATGGGCGTCGGTGGTTGTCTGAAAACCAAATTTTGTAGGCGAGAATCAGACGCGTCCAGAGGACCCGCCTTTTAGCCTTTTGATTGGGAATTTTTGGGCCTTAGGACCCAGAATGTGAATTTTTGGGCCTTAGAGGCCAAATTGGGAATTTTTGGGCCTTAGGGACCAAAATGTGAATTTTGGGCCTCAGGGGCCAAAATGTGAATTTTTGGGCCTTAGGGGCCAAAATGTGAACTTTGGGCCTTAGGGGCCAAAATGTGAATTTTTGGGCCTTAGGGGCCCCGATTGAGAATTTTGGGCCTTAGGGGCCAAAATGTGAATTTTGGGCCTTAGGGGCCTAGACGTGAATTTTTGGGCCTCAGGGGCCAAAATGTGAATTTTTGGGCCTTAGGGGCCAAAATGTGAATTTTGGGCCTTAGGGGCCAAAATGTGAATTTTTGGGCCTTAGGGGCCCAGATTGAGAATTTTCGGCCTTAGGGGCCAAAATGTGAATTTTGGGCCTTAGGGGCCAAAATGTGAATTTTGGGCCTTAGGGGCCTAGATGTGAATTTTGGGCCTTAGGGGCCTAGACGTGAATTTTTGGGCCTCAGGGGCCAAAATGTGAATTTTTGGGCCTCAGGGGCCAAAATGTGAATTTTGGGCCTTAGGGGCCAAAATGTGAATTTTTGGGCCTTAGGGGCCCAGATTGAGAATTTTCGGGCCTTAGGGACCAAAATGTGAATTTTGGGCCTTAGGGGCCCAGACGTGAACTTTTGGGCCTTAGGGGCCAAAATGTGAATTTTTGGGCCTCAGGGGCCAAAATGTGAATTTTGGGCCTCAGGGGCCAAAATGTGAATTTTTGAGCCTTAGGGGCCAAATTGAGAATTTTTGGGCCTTAGGGGCCAAAATGTGAATTTTTGGGCCTTAGGGGCCAAATTGGGAATTTTTGGGCCTTAGGGGCCAAAATGTGAATTTTTTTTTGCCTATATTTCGGTACTGAACTTTGACTGTACGTGCGCTTGGTTAGTACTGAAAACATGTATGCATGATTATCAAGTTTGAAAGAAAATAGGATTTTGTTTCAGCCCATTTTATGGAAAATATATATATATATATTTTTTTATTCCTCATCTGTTCTCGAAAATCGAGCCAAAAGGCACTTTTCAGCTTTTTCTTCTCTCATTCTCCTTTTCTCTCTTTTTTTTTTTCTTTTAAAGATGAACCATAGTATGCACAGCTGGACTAGGAGTCTCTCCAAAGTCGAAAAGATCAATTTGGGGAGGTACGGTCTTTCTCCTGTCATTACTCTTCGGGGTGTAGTAGTTGACTGGGTCTTTTTGCGAGCCTGTATTAGATTTTGGGATCCTGAGGCTCACGTTTTTCGGTTTGGGGCTATGATGGAGGAAATGTGCCCTCTTTTTGAGGAATTTTGTGCGATTATAGGGTGTGATCCCAATGCTCCCTTGGTTAGGCACGAGGTGAAAGTTGGGTATGTTAAGTCATTTGAGAACTTGTTTCGGTTTAGCCGGCCACAGGCTAGGGCTATGATTGTGGATGATCAGAAGGCGATTCTGCTGCCCCTGATTGATGAATTTTCAGAGACTTGCTTGGACGACCCTGACCGGATGAGGCTGAGGATGCGGGCCCTGGTTTTCTGCTTATTGGCTGGTTTCTTATTCAACCGGGACCCAGGTTTTGGAGACTTGCGGCTTTGTCCCATGGTTTGGCAAATGGAAGATATGGGTTGCATTGGCGGTGTTGTGCTGGCAGAGACCATTAGAAGCCTTGACAGAGCCGCTTTAGGGTTCGATGATTGGACTGTTTCCCCCATCATTCTCCAGGTATTTTTTTCTATTATCCTACTCATTTTTTTCCTTTTCTTTTTAAATCATTCCCTTGTAATAGAAAGGATCCATTACTCAGGTTTGGTTGAAGGATCACCTTCAAGTGGTTACTGCTCCTACTTCCCTTCCTTATAACCCATCTCAGTATCGCATGCGGAGGATCTTAATCTCGCACCCCACTACTGATGCACGGACTTCATGGTTGATTGAGTTGGGTCCGAATGAGATACTGTGGTTCATCTCCTGGTACAACATCAGTCGTTTTATCCAGGTTAGCTTTCATCACACCCGGGTTTACCTTCTGGGCCTTACACATTGTACTTGGTACTGTGCTTCGCGCGTCTTGAGACAAATGGGGATAGATCAGACTGTTCTGATTATGGATGACTTTCCTGCTGATTCAGCCATTACCCCGGGTGTCACCTGAGCCGTCCTTAGGGCTTGGATTAGAGATCACCATATGGTTAGGCCCTTGCCTAATCCTGCCAGTATTCAGACTTCTCCTGAGTATCGAGCCTGGTTCATTGCCACTGTCTGGCCAATTGAGAGACCAAGGAGGACCGCACTGCTGAGTGCACTCGAAGGATGGGTTCAGGCTGATGAGATTGGGACTGGTGAGGAGATTGTGCTGGCTCCTCGGACAGGCGAGAATGGGCAGAGTTCAACAGTTAGGGGTGACTCGGAGGATGTTGCTCCACGGAGGAGACGGGACACCTAGGCTCCTATGGGCTTTTGGATTTTTATTATCTTTTGACTTTTGTTTTTGGCTTTGGATGTAGTTTCGCCTTTTTTTGGCTTTTTTATTTGAGACTTTGACTTAGACTTTATTATTCATTGGACACTCTCTTTTCTTCTTGATTCGAATACCTAAATTTTGAGGCTCAAAAAGCCAATTTTCCCGGCCGCGGCGGTGGCGGCCGCCCTTAAAGACGACGGTAGCCGCTATCACCGGCGGCGGCAGCCGCCGGTGACAGCGGCTGTAGTCGCCTGTGAATACCCATTTATTTTGAGACTCGAAGAGCCAGCCTTCCCGGATTGCAAGCAGTCCGGCCGGATCGAAGGCCATTTTGGAAGTTTACCGAAAGTATGCCAATATGGTACTTGAAACGTCCGGGACGTCTCAAGGATCGCGGAACTGGTCCCGGAATATTTTTTGGAGGTCTAGAACTCCCGAAAAAGCCTCCGGAACGAAAAAAGAAAAAAAGAAAGGGGAAAAGGCACACATGCTCGCCCGCAGGGGGGGGCATGCCCGCCCAGGCCAGGCGGGCACGCCCGCCCAGCATGGCGGGCACGCCCGCCCAAACCAGGCGGGCATGCCCGCCCTCGAAGGCGGGCAGGGGCGCCCGGGATCACGTTTTTTCCTATAAAAAATGGCTCTGGGGCTCCATTTTGAGACACTCAGTCTGTGTTGACGGACGCTCCTTCTCCCTACGCTCTTTGCGATTATTTATTGCTTTCTTGCATTTTTTAATTTTAGTTTTATTTTATTGTTGTGATACTTGGTCACTTAAAATTAAATTAAAATTAATTCCCTTAACGAGGAGCTTAATCTGGAGTTAAGAAGCGGTCGTCGACTAAATCAGGTATGTAAATCAAAACTCTGCCTATTTAATTTTAGCACGTCATGCATGCTTCTCTCCTACTCCTAATAAATCTATAACTGCATAAAATGCATTCACGTCATCGTTTTCGACAATTAAATTGTCTCAATTAAAGCATGATCAAGCTAAATGCCCGGTTAATTAATAATCGTGGTATCAAAAGCTTAGATCCGATAATATTTGGCTTAAAATACCTAGCTAATTAATAGTTATGGTATGATTGCTTTTATTTCGAACATTTTTTTTTTCGGCTTAAGTCCAGTTAATCAATAATTGTGACTAAAAGGCCTTCATTAAACACGTTTTTCATGGCAATAAATTGCCTACATTGCGAATTAATCACTTTTGGTGAATAAATTGTTTCAATAAATCAATTTTGGCTAAAAGGCCTAGTTAATTAATAACTACGGTTTAATTGCCTTTATTTCAAATAAATTCGGCTAAAAACCCAATTAATCAGTAATTGTGGCTAAAAGTCCTTTCAAACAATTGCTTTTGGTAAATAAATTGCCTTAAAGCAATTATTTTGGCGACAATCGCCTAAATCACGTTAATTGTGGCAACAATTGCTTAAATTAAACCTTTTTGGCTAAAGGCCATTAAAATCATCAATTTTTGGCAATAAATTGCCTAAATCAACACTTTTTGCTAAAAGTTTTCAAATCAACACATTTTGGCTAAAAGCCTTAAAATCAATCATTTTGGCGACAATCGTCTAAAATTAATCATTTTTGGCAACGATTGCCTAAATCAATCTTTTTGGCTAAAAGCCATTAAAATCAACATTTTGGCATCAAATGCCTAAAAATCAATCAATTCTTTGGCAAAATGCCTAAACAAAATGCACAAAGCATACACACACTCATGCATAAAGCATCCTCATTCAAAGCCCTCTAAAAGAGGCCTATCGAACTATGTCGACTTTGATCTTCCATTCAAACGGAAGTACGTAGGCACGTTCGGGATTTAACCCCGAGCGGCAAGTCAAAATCACATAAACATTTTTCATTGGTCCCAAGTACATCATCTTTCACCCTGCAAAGCATTCATCTTTGGTTAGTTCATCAGCATGACATAGTCTCGGGATCCACCTCGGGTTCGTAGACCATGCCTTAAACATTTGGGATAATTAATCTAGTAACTAGGTTAATTAAAATTGGAGTCACTTAGGGTTTTTTCCTAGTTTACCCTAAAAACAATTAAACAAGGTGGCGACTCATACATTCACGTGCATTTCTGCCTTAGTCACATGCATTCATATGCATTGATATTTGGGGAGGGGTTCACAGTTTGGCGACTCTGCTGGGGAGACTTTATGTAATCTTTTTGCATAATAGTGGACTACAATTGTTGAATAAACTAACCTGCCCTTCTTTAGGGCATTACTTTACTATACTTTGTTTTGCAGGGTACCTTGACATAAATCGAGTGTTCTTTCTTTAAGAATACTCGATGAGAGGAAATTTGAACTTAAGTGACAAATTTGATTAAGACATTTAAATTTGTTGATCTATTTGCACAATTGAGAATCTTTTTCTTCATTGCATAAAAAAAATGAATTTCAAATGAATTTCTTCTCTCTCTGTTCAAACTTCTGAGTCTGGATAGCAAGTAGCGCTGATCGGCAGGTCTCTTTGATTATGTCGACGGACAGCCAAAGCATCCTCCCTGTTACCGCAAACCGCCCCTAATCCTTTTGGGGGTGGCCCATGGGTATGCGTACCGCTAGACCCACGTGAAACTCTTTGTTTCACATGTGGTTAGGTATATCCATACTCAAGGTTCAAGGGTCCCTTATAAACCGATTCTCTATTTGAGTCATAGCCTATAGAACCTACCCTTTAGGACTGTGTGCACCCAATGATGTGAATCATATTCATTAAATGGTTTATGGCGTGTTGTTATGCGCATTCACGACATATCATAGGCATGGGATAAACACAAAGAGAGCAGAAAAACACCCTTTTACTTTCAGTCATGCACAGTTGGACAAAGAGTCAATCTACCTCATATTAGTTACCTGATACACCAACCACTGTACCTAATCCAGCTACCCTTATCCTTACAGGTGCCCACGATCCGAGTGCCCACATCAGTGCCAGCCACACCTACAGTACTATCACCAGCTTCACCAGCTTCACCAGCTACACCAGCTTCACCCACAACTTCAAGAACTTTACCTGCACCAATGGCATCGATTGCTGATATCCAAACCCTCATTGAACAACTTGAGGCCAGAATGGAGGCCAGAATGAATGAGGCATTGGTCGCCCAAAGGATTGCCCTGATAGCTGAATTGGGTAATGGTAATGGTAATGGAAATGGGGCTTCAGCCAGGGGAAGTGGACCTGCTACCTCCGATCAGGGTCCTGCTGCTGAGCCAACAAACCCTACCCTGAACCTGGGCGACATGCCCTCCAAAACTGCTTCCGAGCTAGAAGCTCAAAGGATGAGGGAAAAGTTGGAACTGCTGGAAAGGTCTATCACTGCCCTAAAGACCCACAAGGAAGTGGTGGACATGGACTCTTTGTCTTTGTTCCCCGAAGCCAGGTTACCAACTAAATTCAAAATGCCCAACATGGACAAGTTTGATGGAACCACTTGTCCTAAAACACATTTGAAAATGTATGTGGGTGCCCTAAACCCATTCGGATTGAGCAGTGAGCTCCTTGCTCAGTTGTTCCAACAATCTCTTACCGGTGCTGCATTAAGATGGTTTGTTAGCCTTGATCGGTCTAAGATGAAGACCTGGGAGGATATCTGTAATGCATTCAATTCACAATACCACTACAATATGGAGGTGGATGTTACTCGAAGAGAGTTAGAGACCACCAAGCAGAAGAATAATGAGCCTTTCTCCTCGTTCCTTACGAGGTGGAGGGCCAAGGCTGCCCAGATGATTAATCGGCCTTCTGAGCAGGAACAGGTCGATATAATAATAAAAAACCTGCAGCCTGTTTACCAACAACGGTTGCAAACCCAGTATCTACCAACGTTCCAGTCGCTCATCGCCACTGCTACGAAGGTAGAAGATCTGATTCAAATGGGGCAACTGAAAGAAGACTCAGGAACCTCAAAGTACAAGAAACCTAGCCAAGCAAGCAAGTTCCACGAAGTGGCTAGCATCACCCCCACGAATCCTTTACGTGTGGGAAACATGAGGAATAATAATCAATCATCTAGAAGAACCTATACTGATCTTGGGATGCCAATCCTTGTGGTATTCCGAGAGGCTGTCAAAGCTAATTACATAAAGCCTTTGGAAGCGAGGCCACCACCAAATCCATTACCAAGGAATTATAGGGCTGATGAATACTGTGAATATCATCAGGGGCATGGGCACAAAACTGAAGCGTGCTGGACGCTCAAGAACCGCATCCAGGACCTAGTGGACAACGGTTCAATTATTCCCAGAAGTAGGCCAAACATTAGTACTAACCCCTTACCAAATCACGGGGTAAATGCTATTATGGCTGATCAAGAACTGATCGATCCTTTCGAACTGTTCCTAGAAATGAATAACATCTATGTCTTGGATTTGAATGACCTAACCGGAGAACTTGATGCTATAACTAGGAGCGGGAGACAATATGAACCGTTAGTTTTGGACAAAATTCAAAATAAACCCTACCAGAGGGCAGAGGAGCCAAAGGAGGACCCGGTGCTGTCACAATTAAAAAAGACACAAGCTAGGGTGTCAATCTGGGAACTTTTGGCATCATCCTTTCCTCATCGCCAAGCTCTTTGCAAGGCTTTGAGTCAACTTCAGACGCCTGTGGAAGTTAGCCCTAAAGTGCTAGTATCTACCCTCACCCAATCATCTAAAACACGAAGCATCGGTTTCTCTGATGACGATTTGCCCAAGGAGGGAGGCAGTCATAACAATGCTCTTTATGTCACTATTCAGACTCGAGACAAAACCGTGCCCATGGTTCTCATTGATAATGGGTCGGCGCTGAACGTCTGCCCACTAAGGGTAGCCAGTTGCCTGGGGTTAGAAGAAACAGATTTCTCCCCCTCTGATCAGATAGTAAAGGCCTATGACAGTACCCGAAGAGAAGTGTTGGGAGTTGCCACGCTGAAGTTAACTGTCGGGCCAACAGTGATGGAAGTCCCATTCCAGGTAATTGATGTACCAACTAGCTTCAACCTGCTCCTGGGTCGGCCATGGATACATCATACTAAGGCGGTGCCCTCATCCCTACATCAAAAGGTCAAATTCCCCTATGAAGACAAAGTTATCACCATTCAAGGAGATGACTACAATCAGCTTAAAAAACCAAAGGGCCAACCTCTCTTTGAGGTCAACCCTGAGGCCGCCAACCTACCCCTTTCGAGATTTCAGTATGATACTGTACAGTTCATGGAAGGGAAAACTGCAAACTCTCGAATTCTCTTTGATTTCGGGATGGTACAGATAAACTGTATAGTTCCTCTGATGCAGAAAATGTCCTATTTGCCAGGAATGATTATGGCGAGGTCTGGGAAAACATATCCTGCACTACAAGCTTGGGAATGCCCGGTGAATGAAGGGACTTATGGACTGGGTTATGAGCCCACTGACGAAGAGCGTGCTGAGAAAACCCGAAGAGGAAGGAAGAAAAGTATACAGATGCAGCCTTACCTATTGACTCTGAACAGCTACTTCTGCAAACCTGGAGAAGCAGTTCCTTACTGTGGCTTCCGGGAGCCCTTTTGCTGCCCAACCGTTAAGAAGATGCTGCCTGGGATAGAAATATTCTCGGATGTTTGGGGCAACAAGCCCGAGGTAGTAACCGAGCTGGAGGCAGAAGACTTCATGCAGCCTAATCTCTTTGATGAGGTTGCAATTATCACCGGAAGTGATGGGAATCAAGACTTGTGCAACCTAATCAAGCCGAGCGAAGGACCTCTTGACAATTGGTACGCCGAGAAGGAGCACACTGCTGACAAACCCCCTCCCAAGTCAAACCTAGTACCTCCCTCTGTAAACAAATCCTGTATTGAGTCTGAGTCTGACCCCGAGTCTGAAATCGAGTCAGAGTCTAGTTCTGAGTCGTCCCTGTCGGATCTAGAGGATCCAGATTTCAGATTTGATGTAATCTTTGAAGACGATTCCGTCATAATCAATAAAGGCTTGCAAATTCTTGATTACCCTGCGTGTCTATCTTTCCAAGCATTTCCAAGCAAAAGTAATAATCAAATAAATGAAATAAAAGATGAAAAAGAAAAAATAATGATTGGCAAAGAAGAAAATGAACATACATACATTGCATCTGATTGTCTGAACAGGGAACAGGTCAGTGAATGTTTGAAGAAATTTGCCGATTGTTTCATGTGGAAGGCAAGTGACATCACGGGAATCGACCCAGCAATAGTGGTGCATAAGATTCCAGTATACCCTGAGGCTAAGCCAGTGAAACAGAAGCTTAGAAGGCTAAAGACAGAATGGTCCTTGAAAATCAAGGAGGAAGTTGCCAAGCAACTGGAGAACAAGTTTATAGAGCCCATTGCTTACCGGACATGGTTAGCAAACATTGTGCCGATTCCTAAGAAGGATGGAAAAGTCAGAATGTGTGTGGATTATCGGGATTTGAATAAAGCATGTCCGAAGGACGACTTCCCCCTGCCGCACATTGACTTGTTGGTGGACCGAATGGCTGGACACGAGATGGTCTCCTTGACTGATCTCGCTGTCGGGTACAATCAAATAATGATGCATTTGCCAGACAAAGAGAAAACGGCATTCATCACAGAGTGGGGAACCTACTGCTATAGGGTCATGCCCTTCGGGCTCAAAAATGCCGGGGCAACCTATCAAAGAATGGCAACAACCATCTTTCACGACATGATTCACGGAGAGGTGGAAGTGTATGTGGATGATATGGTTGTTAAATCGAAAACAGCCGAAGAACATACAACAGCACTTGAGAAGTTCTTCCTTAGACTTCGAAAGTACAATTTAAAGCTCAATCCGGCAAAATGCCTGTTTGGAGCTACATCCGGAGTGTTCCTGGGGCATATGGTCAGTCGGACGGGCATAGAGATTGACCCTTCGAAAGCCAAGGCCATTCTGGAAATGCCAGCACCAGGGACGGAAAAAGAAGTTCGGGGTTTCCTGGGAAGGCTACAGTACATCAGCCGGTTCATCAATCAATTGGCCGATACTTGTGGTCCGATTTTCAAACTACTCAGGAAAGGAGTAGCAGTCAAATGGAATGAGGATTGTCAGAAGCTTTCGACCAAGTCAAGCAATACCTGCTATCCCCGCCAGTGTTACAGCCACCAAGGCTAGGAAAGCCTTTGCTATTGTACCTATCATGTGACAGAAGAAGCAATGGGTGCCGATATAGCTCAACAAGCAGAAGATACGAGGGATAGAAAATGCCGTGTATTACCTTAGCAAGAGGATGCTGGAATATGAGCTAAAATACAATAAGATAGAGAAGCTGTGCCTGGCTCTAGTTTGGGCCTGTACAAAGCTACAGCACTACCTCTCGTCTTACACTACGTATGTGATTTCTGAATCTAACCCCTTGAAATTCCTTATGGAGAGGCCGGTTCTTGACTGTAAAATGGCTAAGTGGGTGTCGGTGCTCGCAGCCTACGACTTGAAATTTGTACAACGAAAGGCAGTGAAAGGCGGAGCCTTGGCTGATCAATTAGCAGAATTGCCGGTCGAAGACCAAATGCCGGAAGTAGAATTTCCTGATGAAGACTTGTTGAGCGTGGAAAGTGAGGTCTGGGAGATGTACTTCGACGGAGCTTCAAACTACCATGGAAACGGGGTTGGAGTCGTATTCAAAACTCCTTGTGGAGAATACGTCCCAATCGCAGTCAAACTAGATTTCGACTGTACCAACAATGAAGCCGAGTATGAAGCTTGCATCAAGGGGTTGGAAGCGGCCCTAGAAAAAGAAATAAAAATCCTTAAGGTTTTTGGAGATTCCAACCTAATAGTCTCTCAAGCCCTAAGGAAATGGAAGATCAAGGAAGAGCGGTTGGTTCCTTACCTACAGCGCTTAGATGAATTGGCTCAGCAGTTTGAGGAACTATCTTTTCACTACCTACCGCGCGCCAAAAATCAGTTTGCAGATGCTTTAGCAACCTTGGCTTCCATGGTTAATGTAGTGGGAGATCAAGTCATTCGACCTCTGACGGTTCGGCTGCAGAAACAGCCAGCGCATGTCATGAACCTAGTCGATGACAAGCCGTGGTTTTGGGATATATAGAATTATCTTCAGAATGAAGTCTACCCGGAGGGATCCAACAAGACTGATCAACGGACATTGAGACAGTTAGCATCTGGATATTTCCTTACTGGGGGAGCCCTGTATAAAAGGAGTTGGAATGGTCTGCACCTAAGGTGCGTTGATGAAGGAGAAGCTCAAAACATCATGAATTCCCTACATAATGGGGAGTCCGGTCCACAAATGCACGGGATAGCCTTGGCTCGGAAAATCATGAACCTGGGTTATTACTGGTCAACCATGAATGCAGATTGCGTGAGGCACGCGCAGAAGTGCCACGAGTGTCAAATTTTTGCCAAGCTGCAAAAGCAGCCTCCGATCAATTTGAAGCCCATCGCTTCACCATGGCCTTTCGCAACTTGGGGCATAGACGTGATCGGAAAGATCCATCCCAAGGCTTCCAATGGCCATTAATACATCCTGGTTGCTGTTGATTATTTCACTAAGTGGATTGAGGCAGCCTCCTATTCAGTCTTGAATGCCAAGAAGGTAGCACAGTTCGTTCGTACCAACATCCTTTGTCGGTATGGAATGCCATTTGAGATCATTACTGATAACGGGTCTCACTTTCAATGTGAATTCTCGGATCTACTGAAGCAAAAGAAGATTCAGCATCACAAGTCTTCACCCTATCGTCCACAAACAAATGGGGCTGTAGAGGCTGCAAACAAGGCTATAAAAGTCATTTTGCAGAAGACAGTTCAAAAGCATAGAGCGTGGCACGAACAATTGCCAAATGCCTTGTGGGGATACAGGACTTCAATCAGAACACCTACTGGGGCAACCCCGTATTCCTTAGTATATGGCATGGAAGCAGTATTGCCTATTGAGCTGGAAGTTCAGTCGGCGAGGGTTATCCGGGAAAGCCAGATCAGTGAAGCAAATTGGGCTGAGAATTATCATTTGCAGCTCTTGGTTATGGATGAAAAGCGATTGCGAGCAATCCACCAAACTCAAGTTTATCAAAGAAGAATGGCGCGGCATTTTAATAAGAAGGTCAAAGACCGGAAACTGGAAGAAGGTTGTTTGGTTCTAAAGGAGATTAGACAGCCAATCATAGATCCGCGTGGGAAGTTTCGTCCTCATTGGGCTGGACCCTATGTGTTAAAGAAGATATTGTCAGGCGGAGCCATTATTTTGACTGATTTGGATGGTTTGGAATTCACTAATCCATGTAATTTAGATCAGTTAAAAAGATATTTTGTGTAATTGTAATCATTGCATAATGTATAACGAACTACATTAAACCTGATTCTCTTTGGAAAAAGGAAATTATATATCGGAGGTATGTAGGCAGCTCTCATTGGGCGCGGTCTAAACATTTAAAAAAAAAAAAAAAGAAAAAAGCATTTTCATAATTCTTTCTTCTTTGCCGATAATAAAAAAAAAGAAGACAAAAAAAAAAAGAAAAGAAAACTCGCTAAGCCAAAAACCCGAAAGGGCGGCTTAGGCAAAAGTCGGGGCCCACTAAGCTGAAAACCCGAAAAGGGCGGCTTAGGCAAAAAAGGGTAGCTCGCTAAGTTGAAAACCCAAAAGGGCGGCTTAGGCAAAAGTTAGAGCTTGAATAAATAAAGTTGGATGATGCTTGGAAAGTTTAAAAGACAAATACATTTATAATTAAAGCAAGCAGTTCAAGTCAAGCAGAAGGCAAAAAGTCCAATAAATAATAAAGTTTAAATCAGAGTCTCAAATAAAAAGCCAAAAAAGCAAAATATCCAAAAATCCAAAGCCAACACAGAAAGTAAAAAAAAAAAAAAACAACAATAAAGTCCAAAAGCCTATAGGAGTCTAAGTGTCCCACCTCCTCCGTGGAGCAACATCCTCCGAGTCATCCCTAGCTGTTAAACTCCGCTCCACCTCGCCTGTATTAGGAGTCAGCACAATCTCCTCCCCAGTCCCAGCCTCATCACCAGTGTCAGTCTGAACCCAACCTTCGAGTGCACTCAGCAGTGCAGTCCTCCTCGGTTTCTCAATTAGCCAGACAGTGGCAATGAACCAGGTCCGATATTCAGGAG
>NC_143154.1:15011342-15049337 GCF_041381405.1 Jatropha curcas | reverse complement strand
TTCATGTAATAATATTAAAATCACTGTGGGCAACATTTCATTTCGCAAACACTACTAAAATCATTCAGTCACGGCCACCCCTCATACTACAGTTATCAATTGGCCAACATTCTCCTCTTTCAAGGTATAAGAAGTATAAAATTCATTTACATATGTTATTAGGTAGTATGCTTTCAAAATAAGCTTTGTTCTTTAAAAACTTATGAAATCATTAATTATGATTCATAAAGTAAATCCATTGAAAATATTTTGCAAAATCAATATCATTTTGTTTAAATAAAAGTAGGAAAGGCATAGTACACTAACCTGAGCTAGAAGGCTCCCCTAGCCTTTTTCCTCTAGCAACCGCCCTCTCCTCAACTCCCTTTCTCTCAGAAGCTGTAGCATGAGATTAATACTCATATTAACTTCATACTACACAATATACACACATGCACTTCTATAGGGATGCAAATTAAGCATTAGAATGTTGTGTCATGCTTTTTCTTTCATTTTCACTATGCTTGTCCAAGTGTCATATGACCTTAGTTTAAGCATGAAACACTTCATATCCAACACTTAACCACATCCTAGACACATACTACTCATAATTAAAACAATAGAAGTCAATGGCATGCTAAATTCATTCAATGTTTATGAAATGCAGAATTTCAGCATATGAGCAGCTTGCATTCCGTTGGCTATATCTCAATTTCCTCATTTTCATTTGCCCTGAAATTTTTACAGCATGTTCCCAACATCTTAGAGTACTTCCCTGTAAAATTTCATAATTTTTAAAGCTCATTTGCATTTTCAAATGACATAATTATAGAATCTGAATTTCAGTTTTTGTCATGCTGAGCAGCCTGCATTGATTTAATTATAACTCCATTTCCTTTTATCCAATGGCCTTTCCCTTTTAACACGACCTACCCAACATCTCAGCCTATCTCCATATAAAATTTCATGAATTTTGGAGTTCATTTGCTTAGTCAAACAGGTCCATTACAGAAGCTGAAGTTCAGACAGCCCAACTGTAACAGGTCCAACAATGATATGTTTACTTAAGCATTCTCAACTCACTTCCAGCACAAATTCATGCAATTCAACCCTTCTATTACTTACATAACATCATAATATAAGATATATCAGAATCCCTAGGTCATGGCATATCAAATACAAACTCAAAATCATCCATCTTGGTGAATTATGCAAATTAGACTTTGAATTCATGCATAACTAGTTTCAATCTTCTTAAATCACCTTAAACTCAATTCTAATCACTTCATCTTCACCAAATCAGAATGAACAAGCAAGCACCTCACTTCAAAGTTCATGGAATTCAAAAATTAATCCATAGAAAAGAAGGAGGAAGTGAAGATAACTAACCTTTTCTTAAGAATTACTTGAAAATTCCTTGATTTTCACCTCCTTTTTGCTTGATTTGTAATCAAAACTCTCCTCCTCTCTTCTTGACCAACGTGGGCTGTAAAAATGGGTGGAAAATGGCATGGTTATCTCCACCTCTTCATAATAATATATACTAAACATTATTAAAAATTCCTTCCATGTCCTTTAAATGAAAATTGCACTATAATCCTCCCTTTTGTTTTCCCTTCATCCTTTTGCACTCTAATCTTTTTAATCACTTCACTTTAGTCCTACTAGGTATCAACCAAGTGTATTTAATATTCTAAACCCCACTTAAGCAAGGTCATACTGAACTTACCATTTTTCGGGCTTTTCGGGTAAACTCGTGCTTTACCAAGAAGTCATTCCTCTTTAACTCATTTTTAATTTCCTTTAATCAATTTAATTGATTTGTAATCACATTAATTACTATTTAATTAATATACACATCCTCAATATATAGTGTTTCCCATTATTCTAAGCTTTCCGTTCATTCGGACAATCGAATTCATAAAAAAAAAAGCTAGAATAGCAGGAACTACAAAGTTGAGGATATTACAACTCTTCCCTCCTTAAAGAAATTTCGTCTCGAAATTTTACCTGTTATAGATCTCTGAATAATTGTGGATGTTGTCTTCTCATATCTTCTTCACGTTCCCAAGTAGCCTCTTCTCTGGAGTGGCTTCTCCATAACACCTTAACTAAGGGAATCTGTTTATTCCGAAGTTGCTTAACTTCCTTAGCTATGATAGCCACTGGTTCTTCATCATATGTGAAGTCTCGATTAACGTCAATTGATTCTAAAGGCAATATATGTGAAGGGTCCGATCTATATCTCCGAAGCATAGAAACATGGAAAACATTATGAATCTTATCGAGTTCTGGTGGTAAGGCTAACCTATATGCCAATGGACCAATCCTCTCAAGTATTTCATAAGGTCCTATGATGCGAGGACTCAATTTTCCCTTTCTACCAAATCTCATAACACGCTTCCAAGGGGAAACCTTAAGGAATACTTTATCACCCACATTATACTCTATATCTCTTCTCTTTAGATCCACATATGACTTTTGTCTATCTACAGCTGCTTTCAATCTTTCTTTAATTACTTTGATCTTTTCTTCTGCTTGTTGAATAATTTCAGGACCTAGCAATTGCCTTTCACCAACTTCATCCCAACATAGGGGTGTCCTACATTTTCTACCATATAAAGCTTCATATGGAGGCATTCCGATACTGGTCTGGTAACTGTTATTGTAAGCAAATTCCATCAAAGGCAAATATTTATCCCAGCTACCTTCAAACTCAAGAACACAAGCTCGAAGCATATCCTCCAATATTTGAATAATCCTCTCAGATTGACCATCTGTCTGAGGATGGAATGCAGTACTAAAATTCAATCTAGTGCCCAGGGCTTTCTATAAGCTAACCCAAAATCTAGATGTGAATCTTGGATCTCTATCGGAAACAATGGATACTGGCACTCCATGTAGCTTAATTATTTCACCCATATATATATCTGCCAATTTCTCTAAATTATAGTCTGTTCTTACAGGTAGGAAATGAGCACTCTTCGTCAATCTATCCACAATAACCCAAACTGCATCATGTTTCCTCTGAGTCAGTGGAAGTCCCATTAGAAAATCCATAGTCACTCTTTCCCATTTCCATTCTGGAATCTGAAGTGGATGATGTAATCCTGGTGGTACTTGATGTTCTGCCTTGACTTGTTGACAAGTTAGACATTTAGCTACAAATTCAGCAATATCTTTCTTCATACCAGTCCACCAATAGTTCCTTTTCAAATCCCTATACATCTTGGTCCCGCCTGGATGCATAGCAAATGGAGACTCATGTGCTTCCTTCAAGATGAGATGTCTCAAATCTAAATCTGAAGGAACATATAACCGGTCCCGAAATCGTAATAACCCATCTCTACTGACAGAAAATTCTGGTCGTTTACCATCTTGTGTCTCTGAAAGAATCTTTTGATATTCATCATCAATCAATATTGCTGCTCTAATCTGATCAACCAGTAGAGGCTTCACCTGAAGATTAACTAACACCCAATTGTCAGAAATCGTCTCAAACTTCGCATGAATAGACCGTAGATCATTGACTAGAGATAACTCTGTAGTCCTCAGGCTAGCAATAGTCTTACGGCTCAGTGCATCTGCTACCACATTAGCTTTCCCTGGCTGATAATCGATAATACAGTCATAATCTTTTATCAATTCAAGCCATCTTCTCTGTCTCAAATTCAATTCCCTTTGAGTACCCAGATACTTCAAACTTTTATGATCAGTGAAGATATAGCATTTCTCACCATAAAGATAATGTCTCCATATTTTCAATGCAAATACAATGGCTGCAAGTTCCAAATCATGTGTAGGATAATTCCTCTCATGTGGTTTAAGTTGGCGTGATGCATAAGCAATAACATTTCTATCCTGCATCAACACACAACCTAATCCATTATGAGAAGCATCACTATAAACAGTAAACTCTGTACCTGGCGTAGGTAAAGTCAAAATTGGAGCTTCAGTCAAACACTTCTTCAGCTTATCAAAGCTCTCCTGACATTTATCTGTCCATTCAAATCTAACGTTCTTTCGCAATAGTTTAGTTAAGGGCAAAGCAATGATAGAAAATCCCTTAACAAACCTGCGATAATAGCCAGCCAAACCCAAGAAACTACGAATCTCGGAAACATTCTTTGGTGGCTTCCAACTGGAAATGGCCTCAATCTTACCAGGATCCACTGCAATACCCTCTGCAGATATAATATGACCAAGAAAAGCAACTTGTGCTAACCAAAATTCACATTTAGAAAACTTAGCATAAAGTTGTTTTTCTCGAAGAGTTTGAAAAATAATTCTTAGGTGCTTATCATGCTCTTCTATATCTTTGGAATATATCAGAATGTCATCAATAAAAACCACAATAAACTGGTCAAGGTAAGGTCTAAAGATCGTGTTCATCAAACCCATGAATGCTGCTGGAGCATTAGTTAATCCGAATGGCATAACTAGAAACTCATAATGGCCATAGCGAGTCCTGAATGCCGTCTTAGGAATACTCTGCTCTTTAACTCTGAGTTGATGATACCCCGATCTCAAATCTATCTTCGAGAATACAGAAGCACCCTTAAGCTGATCAAAGAGATCATCAATCCTTGGCAAAGGATACTTATTCTTAACTGTGACCTTATTCAACTGGCGGTAATCGATGCACAACCGTAAACTGCCATCTTTCTTCTTTACAAATAGCACTGGAGCTCCCCATGGTGACACACTAGGGCGAATAAACCCTTTATCAAGCAACTCTTGTAATTGTGCTTTCAATTCTTTTAATTCAGCAGGAGCCATCCTGTAAGGAGTAATGGAGATCGGTTGAGTCCCTGTCATAACCTCAATCTCAAATTCAACTTCCCTTTCTGGAGGTAATCCTGGTAACTCTTCTGGAAACACATCTGGAAAGTCACACACAGTAGGAATGTCCTTGAGATTAGGAGTACTTACCCTTGTGTCAACAACGTGAGCTAGGTATGCTTCACACCCATGACGGATCAATTTCTGAGCTAAAGCTGCAGTGATCACAGATGAAGGAAGTATCTGTCTCTCGCCCTGTATTACCACATCTACATATTCTGGCAGTTTAAATATAATCTTCTTAAGGTCACAATCAACCACTGCCTGATATTTTTTTAACCAATCCATACCCAAAATAACATCAAAATCTCTGAAGGGCATCTCAACTAAATCAGAAAGGAATACATGACCTTGGATCATGAGTGGGCAATCATGATATAATCTATTAACAATAACCTCCTGCCCTAAAGGACTCGATACAAGCACATCATAACCCAATCTCAAACAAGGAACAGATGCATAACAAGAAATCCCAGCACTAATATAAGAGTGAGATGATCCATGATCAAACAACACATAAACATCATGATTAAATAAAGAAAACATACCAGCCACTACATAAGCTGAATCGGCATCCTGCCTCTGCCTCATAGCATAAACTCTAGTTGGCCCACCAATAGGCTCTGGTTGATTCACTGTCCCTTGACTACCCGACATGCTACCTCTACCTCTGCCCCCACCTCTGCCTGCAGACTGAGAAGATCCATAACTAGCAGCTGGTCTTTGAATCGATCCCTCTGTGGCTGCATATGCCGTAGTCGTTCTCGGTCTAGGGCAATCCCTCACAAAGTGTCTAACCTCACCACAGTTAAACATGCTCCTGTGGTCAACTTACACACTCCTCCATGATATCTACCACAATGTACACAACTACGAGTAACTGGAGGAGCTCGTGGAGGTGGCAATGGTGGTCTGAACGGCCTCTGGCTCTATGGCCTCACACTGCTAGATCTAGGAGGAAATGGACTAAAGAATCTCCTCTTCTTGCTACTAGAGCTACTAACCCCAGGGAAAGTCCTCCTGACACTCTTCTCCTTCTCTGTAGCCTTTTCTTGCTCAACCTTCTCCTGATTCAGAGCTTGTGATACCAATGCAGAAAAATTCTCATGTTCAAAGCCGATCACATGACTCTTAATACTGGGCTTCAATCCCTGTTCAAATCTCTTGCACCTGTCCCTGCCTGTAACTAACATACTCCCAGCATAATAGCTCAACCGAGTAAACTCCCTCTCATACTCAGCTACAGTCCTATGATCCTGTCTGAGCTGGAGAAACTCCTCTATCCTGGCATCCACATAGGTAGACGGAACATACTTTTTCTTGAACTCCCTCAGGAAGTCTGCCCAAGTCTGTGAATACTCAAATTTTGAGGCTCAAAGAGCCATTTTTTCCGGACTGCAAACAGTCCGGTCGGACCGGAGGTCACTCAAAAAGTTCACCGGAAGTGTGCCAATATGGTACTTGAAATGTCCGAAAAATTACGAGGATCACGGAACTGGTCTCGGAATATTTGTTGGAGGTCCGGAACTCCCGGAAAAGCCTCCGGAACGAAAAAAGAAAAAAAGAGAGGGGAAAAGGCACACATGCCCGCCCGCGGGGGTGGGCATGCCCGCCCAGGCCAGGCGGGCATGCCCGCCCAGGCCAGGCGGGCACACCCGCCCAGCCCAGGCGGGCAGGGGCGCCCGGGGTCGCGTTTTTTTCCTATAGAAAACGGCTCTGGGGCTCCGTTTTGAGAGACTCAGTCTGTGTTGACGGACGCTCCTTCTCCCTTACGCTCCTTGCGATTCTTTACTACTTTTCTGCATTTTTTTTATTTAGCTTTATTATTTTCTTGCTTTGTTATTTGGTCATTTAAAATTAAATTAATTAATATTCCCTTAACGAGGAGCTTAACCTGGAGTTAAGAAGTGGCCGTCGATTAAATCAGGTACATGAACTAAACTCTGCCTATTTAATTTTAGCATTTCATACATTCTTCTCTTCTACTCCTAATAATTCTACAACTGCATAGATGCATTCACAGCAATTATTAGGCAAATAAATTGCCTCAATTAAATAAATTTAAGTTAAACGCCCGGTTAATCAATAATCATGGTGTTAAGCTTAAATCCGACAATATTGGCTAAAAAAGCCTAGTTAATCAATAACTACGGTTAATTGCCTTTATTTCGAACAGTCCGGCTTAAGTCCAATTAATCAATAATTGTGGCTAAAAAGCCTTAATCAATCACATTTTGGCAACAAATTGCCTACAATTAAATCAACCACATTTTGGCAACAAATTGCCCACGGTTCAATCAATTTTTGGCAAACAAATTGCCTATAAATTAGATTAACTACTTTTTAGCGACAAATCGCTTAAATCAGAAGCTTTGGCAAAATGCCTTAGAATTAATCAATCTTTTGGCTAAAAGCCTTCAAATAATCATTTTGGCGACAATCGCCTAAATCACATCAACTTTTGGCAAAAATTGCCTAAATCAATTCATTTTGGCTAAAAGCCTTAAATCAGTCATTTTGGTGACAAACGCCCGAATAATCACTTTTGGCAAACAAATTGCCTAAATCTTTTGGCTAAACGCCTTCCAATACCAACTTTTGGCACAAATACCTTAATCACTTTGGCGATAAATCGCCTAACCAATTTTTGGCAATAAATTGGCTAAATCACATCAATTTTTGGCAACAATTGCCTAAATCAATCTTTTTGGCTAAAAGCCATTAAAATCAACATTTTTGGCATCAAATGCCTAAAAATCAATCAAGTCTTTGGCAAAATGCCTAAACAAAATGCACAAAGCATACACTCACTCATGCATAAAGCATCCCCATTCAAAGCCCTTCAAAGAAGGCCTATCGAACTACGTTGACTTTGATCTTCCATTCAAACGGAAGTACGTAGGCACGTTTGGGATTTAACCCCGAGCGGCAAGTCGAAATCACTTTCAATTGGTCCAATTACATCATTTTACCTTGCAAAGCATTCATTTTTGGTTAGTTCATCAGCATGACATAGTCTCGGGATCCACCTCGGGTTCGAAGACCATGCCTTAAACATTGGGATAATTAATCTAGTAACTAGGTTAATTAAAATCGGAGTCACTTAGGGTTTTTTCCTAGTTTACCCTAAAATAATTAAACAAGGTGGCGACTCACACATCACGTGCATTTCTTCCTTAGTCACATGCATCCACATGCATATGATGTTTTGGGGAGGGGTTCACAGTTTGGCGACTTCACTGGGGAGTTATGCAATCTTTTTGCATAAAGAGGACTACAATTGTTGTGTAAACTAACCTGCCCTTCTTTAGGGTATTATTTACTATGCTTTGTTTTGCAGGGTACCCCAACAGGAAAAAATCCAGTATTCTTTCTTTAAGAATACGGGATAAGGAGAATTTGAACTTGATTGTACAACTAAATTAAAACATTTTTAATTTGTTGATTTATTTGCACGATTGAGAATCTTTTTCTCCATTGCATAAAAAAATGAATTTCAAATGAATTTCTTCTCTCTCTGTTCAAACTTCTGAGTCTGGATAGCAAGTAGCGCTGATCGGCAGGTCTCTTTGATTATGTCGACGGACAGCCAAAGCGTCCTCCCTGTTACCGCAAACCGTCCCTAATCCTTTTGGGGATGGCCCATGAGTATGCGTACCGTTGGACCCACGCGAAACTCCCTGTTTCACATGTGGTTAGGTATATCCATACTCAAGGTTCAAGGGTCCCTTATAAGCCTATTCTCTATTTGTGTCATAGCCTATAGAACCTATCCTTTAGGACTGTATGCACCCAATGATGAGAATCATATCATAAATGAATTATGTTGTGATATTGTGCGCATTCACACATTCATCCCATGCTTCACAAAAAAAAAAAAACATTCCATTTCAAAGCTGGAAAATCACATTTTGGTCCCTGAGACTTGACAAATTACATTTTGGTCCCTGAGACCTGGAAAATTACATTTTGGCCACAGAGGCCCAAAAATTCTTAATTTGGCCCCAAAGGCCCAAAAATGCCCAATTTGGCCACAGAGGCCCAAAAATTTCCAATCTGGCCACAGAGGCCCAAAAATTCTCGATTTGGCCCCAGAGGCCCAAGAATACCCATTTTGGCCCTAGAGGCCCAAAAATTTCCAATTTGGCCACAGAGGCCCAAAAATTCTCAATTTGGCCCCTAAGGCCCAGAAGTTCACAATTTGGCCACTAAGGCCCAAAAGTTCACATTCTTGGCCACAGAGGCCCAAAAATTCCCAATTTGGCCTAAGGCCCAAAAATTCACATTTTGGCCCCTAAGGCCCAAAATTTTTTTTCTTGAGAACTTAGGGCCTTTCGAAAAGTTGAGGTGTCTAGCCCTAAGCACTCCACCTTACATATCACACCCCATTGGGTCCTACCCTAGGTGTCCTAGCATACCAACACTACCCTACCTCACACTATCTCACATAACCTATGAAAACACCTTATATAGGATAGTCTAATCATTTTGACTATGTCCTTTTACAGGTACCCCTCCAAAGATCACCTGTACCCGAAACACCAACTGAGCTCTCACCTACAAGTCCAACAACCCCGACTGCACCAATGGCATCACTCACTGACATCCAAAACCTCATCGAAAACTGGAAGCCAGAATGGAGGCTAGAATGAATGAGGCATTGGCTGCCCAGAGGACTGTCCTAATAGCTGAACTAGGCGGTGGTAATGGAAATGGGGCTTCCGCCGGGGGAAGTGGACCTACTACCTCTAATCAGGGTCCTGCTGCTGAACCAACAAACCCTGCCCTTAACCTGGATGACATGCCCTCCAGAACTGCTTCTGAGCTGGAAGCTCAGAAAATGAGAGAGAAACTAGAACTCCTGGAAAGGTCTATTATTGCCCTTAAGACACACAAGGAAGTGGTGGACATGGACTCCTTGTCCTTGTTCCCTGAAGCAAGATTGTCCATGAAGTTCAAAATGCCCAACATGGACAAGTTTGATGGAACCACTTGTCCCAAAACGCACCTGAAAATGTATGTGGGTGCCCTCAACCCGTTTGGCCTGAACAGCGAGCTCCTTGCTCAGTTGTTTCAGCAATCTTTGACTGGTGCTGCATTAAGATGGTTTGTAAGCTTGGATCGTTCCAAAATGAAGAATTGGGAGGACATATGCAATGCTTTCAACACGCAGTACCATTATAATATCGAAGTGGATGTTACCTGGAGGGAGCTGGAAACCACTAAACAAAAGAACAATGAGCCCTTCTCCTCGTTCCTTTCGAGGTGGAGAGCCAAAGCTGCTCAAATGATCAACCGACCCTCTGAACAGGAACAAGTTGACATAATAATCAAGAATTTACTGCCCGTCTACCAGTCACAACTTCAAACACAGTACTTGCCTACGTTCCAATCACTCATTGTGACTGCAACTAAGGTGGAAGACTTAATCCAGTTGGGTCAGCTCAAAGAAGACTCATACAAGAAGCAGAATCATGCTGGACTTTGAAAAACCGTCTACAAGACCTGGTTGACAATGGGTCCATCATCCCCAAGAGCAAGCTGAATATCAACCAATCCCTTGCCTAACCATGGGATTAATGCAAAAAAAAAATTGCTGAACAAGAATCGTTCGATCCTTTCGAACTTTTCTTAGAAATAAATGAAGTTTGTGCCTGAGAAGGTTGAGATCAAGCCTCCAAAAGAACAAAGGAATTGTTCAAGACCAACAACAACATGTCTGATCGATTGAATCATCGAGAAGAACAAAGTCACTACAGTCAATCCAATCCTAGTCCATCACAGTCCACGTAGAGTCTATCTTTTAGGGTCTAGTTCTTTCTTTTCATTTTCATTTCCATTCAAGTTTTTTTTTTCATTCAGTTCAAATTTGTAAATCTAAGTGTCTTTTGTACACAGATTTTGTCTTATCAATAAAAAGGGATCAGTTTATGTTCCAATCATGTTTATACTCTTTCCCTATCCTTTCTTGTGAAAGCAAAAAAAAAATCGAAAAAAATAATAAAAAATTAAAAAAAAATGATGATAAAAAAAAAGATAATAAAAATTGGCAAAGAAAAATGCATTCATCCTTTCATTTGCTCTGCATCAGTCAAAGCTGGGGGCATCCTAAGAAGCACCATCAAAGGGGAAGTTTTGAAGGGTAATCATGGAAATGATCCAGCAAAGAGTACGCAAGACTTCAAACAGTACCGAAGCAAAGCCGATTGAAGGGGTTAGGGCCAGAATGGTTTCTCCGAAAACCCAGGAATGGAAGATGCTCCGACAGAGAGGTGTCTGAATTTTGAGCTTAAAAGCGACAGAATAAAGAAGTTATGTTTGGAATTAGGTTGGGTCTGCACGAAGTCACAATGCTATCCATACATCTCAGAATCAAGTGGCCTCGAAATTCTTTATGGAGAGGTGATAAGTATAAATTTTATAGTGTTTTTAATATAGTTTTTATTAGAATTTTAGTAAGTTTTATTGCTTTAATTCGATTTTTAAATCACTTTTAGTATAATTGTGTTCAAAAGCTTCCTTGACTTTTAATCCGCTTGATCTAAGAGAAAATTACAGGAATTTGGCACAGAAAAGAGCTTTATATCACAAGGCACTTGACTTCTAGCACGCCCTAGCCGTGCTAAGTGGCATGCCCAAAGTCGCGAGCGCGACATTCACAAGCGCGAGCGCGACAATTAGAAAGGAGAGTCAGAAGATTTGCAAAGAAAAGTCGCGAGCGCGACATTCGTATACGCGGGCGCGAGCTGAAGTCGCGAGCGCGACATTCATATACGCGGGCGCGAGAAAGCACCTTTGAGAGGCAGAAAGAAGCACGCCCTGCCTGTGCTCTGTAGCACGCCCGTGCCTCAGGACTTCACTAGCCCGTGCTACCAAGCACGCCCCGTGCTTCACTAGCCAGACCTCCAGACTACAGCACGCCCAGCCCGTGCCATGAAGCACGCCCGTGCTGCCCAGGCGGAACCAGCGTGAATTTAATACGCAAATCAAGCTCTTTCTCACATGGGCCGACTTCAGGGAGTTTCCTAAACACACTAAACAAGACCTGGACCTATTCTTAGGGAAAAAGGAGTCCTAATCAAGAAGAAATCAAGAACCTAAACAGTCATGATCTCCTATAAAAGATTTTGCACTAAATAAGGATTCTATTTCCTAAAAGGAGTCAAACTTGCCTTCAGGAGCTCTATATAAAGAGAAGAACTATTCATAGCAGGGATCGTTTTCTTTGTACACTTCTTTACATAGTTCTCTCTTCTCAAAGATTTCAAGCTTCAAATAATTGTGCTAAGATTCAAGGAAGCCATCAACATAGTTGTGATACAGTTTTTATTCTAAACTTTTCATCTTGTTTCTTTCTTTATTATTGTCTTTAAATATGATGAATGATTCAAGTGTGATTGAGTTTAATTTAATTACTATGTCTAGCTAAACTTTTATACTAGGGATTTGATGTAATTTAATTCGATTCCAGCTTATAATATTAGATTTATTTTTCTTTGTTCTTGTTATAACTTATTATTGTGCTTAAGGCTTCCAGGTAGAAAAATTCCCCTGGATTGAATTATTTCAATAACATCATTCGGAAGAAGGGTTATTGATATGAATAAGGTAATAATTTACTTGAGAATAATAACTTGATGTGGAAACTATATGGTTTGACTCAAGGGGGGCTTTCATAAGTTAATAAAGTATTAAGTTGTGAATTCATAAAACAACCATAAAACCTAATGATCTGATTCATGTTTAATTTCACTATTAATATAGGTGATTAAATTGGATTAGAATAGCTAACAATAAATCGGGAGAGCTTGTTAGTAACCTTAGGGTTGTTTTCTCCTACTTGAACAATTAAACTTGATTAATGAACTAATAGAACAAGCTAGATAGAATTAAATGAAATCAAATTCCCTAGTAGCTTAATCCCCTGATTTCTTTTCACCTAAATTTTGTGTTTGATCTCTTTTACTTTGAATTTTATTTACTTTACAGCGAACTCCTTTTATCATCGTCTAAATAATAATAGGTTAACATAATTTTGGTAATTGATAAACAATCCCTGTGGATACGATACTTTCTTACTCTATACTACTTGTTGCGATTTCGTACACTTGCGAAAAACGCTGTCAAGTTTTTTTGGCGCCGTTGCCGGGGATTGGCGTATCAATATCAATACGAATTACCCTGTTATTAATTTCGACACTCTTTCGTTTTTATTTAATTTTCTTTTAAGTGCTGTTCCAGGTGTTTTATGCAAAGAAGATCAAGGACAACTGAACCTTTAGTCTTTGACCCAGAAATTGAAAGAACCTTTCGTAGGCACAACGCTGCAAGAAAAGCAAGAGAAATAAAACTCGATCAACAAGCAGACATGGCCAACGAAAACGAAAACAGAAACGAAAACGTAGTTGGACCACCACTTTAACATCCGATCCGTACCTTAAGGGATTATACAACACCTAATCTGAATGGGACAACCTCAAGTATTACAAGACCTAGGGTAGAAGCTAATAACTTTGAGATTAAACCTGCAATTATCCAAATGCTCTCTACCTCGATCCAATATGGAGGTTTGCCTAGTGAAGATCCTAATGCTCACATCACCAATTTTTTGGAAATTTGTGACACATTCAAACAAAATGGTGTTTCTGAAGATGCAATCAAATTAAGACTTTTTCCATTCACTCTTAGGGATAAAGCTAGAGCATGGTTACAATCATGTCCCGCTGGAAGTTTTACCACATGGGATGAATTAGCTCAAAAATTTCTAGCTAAATTCTTTCCATCCTCAAAAACCACCAAGTTGCGCAATGAGATAATGACATTTGCTCATCATGATCAAGAGAGCTTGTATGAAGCTTGGGAAAGATTCAAGGACTTGCTAAGAAAGTGTCCGCATCACAGTTTGCCCAAGTGGTTACAGGTACAAACTTTCTATAATGCTCTATCTCCTAATATTAAAATCACTTTAGATGCAGCTGCAGGTGGATCTTTTGAAAAGAAAGGTATTGATGAAGCATATGAGTTGATAGAGGAGATGGCAAGCAACAGCCACTACCAAAATAATACCGAAAGAAGAAGAACTGCAGGAGTCTATGAAATAGACGCCATTACAGCACTTAATGCCAAGGTAGATAACATGGTAAGGAAATTGGACATGTTAACTACTAACCCTGTGAATGCTGTTATGCAAATTTGTGATAGGTGCAATGGACAACATGGAATTGGGGAATGCATCATGGACTCTTTAAATCCACAAACTTTGGAGCAAGTGAACTATGTGATGAATCAAGGAAGAAAGAATTACCCTTATTCAAATTCATATGATAACAGGTTAAGGAATCATCCTAATCTATCCTATGGTAATCCTAACAATGCCTTGAATGCACCACCAGGTTTCCACCCTCCAGAAAAGAAATCCCATGATGACCTCCTCACTGCTTTTTCTAAATCACACATGGAATTCATGAATGAAACCAGAGAAAACCATAAAATCCAGCAAGCTGCAATCAGGAATTTGGAGATGCAATTGGGGCAATTTGCAAACATGATGGCATCTCGACCTCAAGGTACATTACCTAGCAATACTGAAAAGAATCCAAAAGAACAAGTGCAGGCTATCACTTTGAGAAGTGGCAAACAATTAGATGAACCACCAAAGAAAGAAAAGGAAGTAAAAGAACAACCAAGGGTGCCTATCATTGACTTAGAGGAGAAAGAAAAGGTAAAACCTTATGTTCCCCCTGTCCCCTTTCCACAAAGATTAAAGAAAGCACAAGATGACAAGAGCTTCCTCAAGTTTCTGGATGTGTTTAAGAAGCTCCAAATCAATATTCCTTTTGCTGAAGCTCTTGCTCAAATGCCTAGTTATGCTAAATTCTTAAAAGATATCCTGAGCAAGAAACGAAAAATTGATGATCAAGGAACGGTAATGTTAACCGAGGAGTGCAGTGCAATTATCCAAAACAAACTGCCTCCAAAGTTAAAAGATCCAGGAAGTTTTTCTATCCCTTGTAACATTGGTAATCTTGAATTTGAAAAGGCTTTGGCAGATTTGGGTGCTAGCATTAATCTTATGTCCTATGAAGTTTTTAAGATGCTAGGTATGGGAGAGCTCAAACCAACAAGGATGTCTTTGCAATTAGCAGATCGTTCAATTAAATATCCTAGAGGGATTGTAGAAGACGTGCTTGTAAAGGTAGGTACATTCATCTTTCCTGTTGATTTTGTCATTCTTGATATTGATGAAGACAGGGAAGGATCTCTAATCCTTGGAAGGCCCTTTCTTGCAACTGCAAGAGCATTAATTGATGTTTATGAGGGTAAGTTGACTCTAAGAGTTGGACAGGAAGAGATTGTGTTTGATGTACTTAAATCTTGTAAACTCCCTATGGATCATGGAGACTGTTTTAGAATTGACGTAGTAGATGAATGTGTGGAGACCACTTTGCATGTTGAAAATAATGTTAATGAATCAAGCATCTTAAATGAAAAAGAAAAGGAATCACCTAAGCATGAACTGAAACAACTTCCACCTCATTTAAAACATGCATTCTTAGGTGAGGACCACTCTTTTCCTGTTATTATTTCTTCTCACTTAACGCTTGATCAAGAGGAAAGGTTGTTGCAGGTTCTACATAGGCACAAGAAAGCATTAGGGTGGTCTATTTCGGATTTACAAGGAATAAGCCCAAGTGTGTGTATGCATAAAATCTTGATGGAAGAAGACTACAAACCTTCAATCGAACATCAAAGGCGATTGAACCCGAACATGAAAGAGGTAGTCAAGGCTGAAATTATTAAACTCTTAGATGCCGGCATCATTTATCCAATTTCAGACAGTAATTGGGTGAGTCCTGTCGAAGTTGTTCCAAAGAAGGGAGGTATGACTGTTATTTCTAATGAAAACAATGATTTAATCCCCACAAGAACAGTCACAGGTTGGCGTGTGTGTATAGATTATAGAAAATTAAATAAAGCAACACGCAAAGATCACTTTCCCCTTCCTTTTATTGATCAAATGCTTGAAAGACTTGCAGGATATCCTTTTTATTGTTTCTTAGATGGCTATTCAGGGTACTTCCAAATACTTATAGCCCCTGAAGACCAAGAGAAAACTACATTCACTTGTCCTTATGGCACTTTTGCCTATAGGAGAATGCCTTTTGGGCTATGCAATGCCCCTGCAACCTTTCAAAGTTGCATGATGTCCATCTTTTCTGATATGGTGGAAAAATTTATTGAAATATTCATGGATGATTTTTCTGTATTTGGTTCTTCCTTCGATGCATGCCTTCATAATTTATCTTTAGTGATGCAACGATGTGAAGATACTAACCTTGTGTTAAATTGGGAAAAATGTCACTTCATGGTTAGTGAAGGTATTGTCCTAGGGCATAAAATCTCTCAAAAGGGGATTGAAGTAGACAAGGCAAAAATTGAGGTAATTGAAAAACTACCTCCCCCTAACACAGTGAAGGGCATAAGAAGTTTTCTTGGGCATGCAGGATTTTACAGGAGATTCATAAAGGATTTCTCAAAAATTACTAAACCTCTTTGCAATCTACTAGTTAAAGATGTTCCTTTTGAATTTAACAAAGATTGTTTAGATGCTTTTAACAGGTTAAAGAAGGAGTTAATCTCAGCCCCGATCATCACCACACCAGATTGGACTTTACCCTTTGAACTCATGTGTGATGCTAGTGATCATGCTGTAGGAGCTGTTCTTGGACAAAGAAAAGACAGGAAGTTGCATGTTATCTATTATGCAAGTCGCACATTGAATGATGCACAATTAAATTATGCAACTACAGAAAAGGAACTGCTAGCTATTGTTTTTGCTTTTGACAAATTCAGGGCATATCTAATTGGAGCTAAAACAATAGTCTACACAGATCATTCTGCCATTAAATACTTGCTGGAGAAGAAAGATGCAAAGCCGAGACTCATTCATTGGGTACTTCTATTGCAAGAGTTTGACCTCGAAATTCACGACAAAAAGGGGACCGAGAACCTCGTTGCTGACCATCTTTCCAGGCTTGAATTGGGGGAGGAAGATACAAGCGAGCTACAAATCAATGAAAGCTTTCCTCATGAGCAACTTCTTCTAGTAGCAAATGCTCAAACCCCCTGGTACGCTGACATAGTTAATTATCTTGTTTGCAAAATTCCTCCTCCCAATTTTTCTTACCAACAAAGAAAAAAATTTTTTCATGATATCAAATTTTACTATTGGGAGGAGCCATTTTTGTTCAAGTATTGTAGTGATCAGCTCTTTAGGAGATGTATACCGGAAACTGAAATAGAAAGTGTCCTTAAATTCTGCCATTCAATGGAATGTGGAGGCCACTTTGGAGCAAACAAGACAGCTGCGCGTATACTAGAAAGTGGTTTGTATTGGCCTAATCTTTTTAAAGATGCTTATAATTATGTTCGTCTTTGTGATCGTTGTCAAAGGTTAGGTAACATTTCGAAGAGACATGAAATGCCCCTGAACAGCATCCTTGAAGTCGAAATCTTCGATGTATGGGGTCTGGACTTTATGGGACCTTTTCCACCATCTTATTCAAATCAATACATTCTAGTGGCGGTGGATTATGTGTCAAAGTGGGCAGAAGCTGTTGCTCTTCCAAATAACGATGCCAAAAGTGTGATGAGCTTCATCAAGAAAAACATTTTTACAAGGCATGGTACTCCCAGGGCGATAATCACGGACGGAGGTAAGCATTTTTGTAATCGATATTTAGACTCCCTTCTTGCAAAATATGGTGTCACTCATCGTGTAGGTACTCCATATCATCCTCAAACCAGTGGACAAGTAGAGGTCACTAACAGAGAAATCAAAAAGATCCTCGAAACCACTATTGGACAATCAAGAAAGGATTGGTCCAAAAAGCTAGATGACGCTCTATGGGCCTACAGAACGGCATTCAAAACGCCTATAGGTATGTCTCCATATCGCATGGTGTATGGTAAGGCTTGTCATCTTCCTGTAGAGTTAGAACATAAGGCATTTTGGGCCATTCAATTTCTCAACTTTAATGCCAAGGAAGTGGGACAAAAACGCTTGTTACAGCTAAACATGATGGATGAATTGCGCCTCCATGCTTATGAAAGTGCTAAAATATATAAAGATCGCACTAAACAATGGCACGATAAGCGCATTATCATGAGGGATCTAAAGGTAGGCCAGCAAGTGTTGCTCTATAACTCTAGACTTCGGTTATTTCCTGGTAAGTTGCGCTCTAGATGGTCTGGACCATTCACAATCAAGGAAATTTTTCCTCATGGCGCGATTGAAATAGTGGATGGTAAGTCGAATCGAAGTTTCAAGGTAAATGCTCAACGTTTGAGAAGCTATTATAATGAAACCTTTGAACCCATCAAGACTACAATTGGTCTTGCTTAGCCTAAATTCAGATAAGTGCGTCGAACTTAACGACGTTAAACGAAAGTGCTCATGGGAGACAACCCATCTATTTTTATTAAATTTTCGTCCATTTATTTATTTTTATTCCCTATTTTATTTGTCAAAATCCCAAATTTTCTCCATAAGCGTTCTTTTGTTTAGTTAAGAGTTTTTGTAGGAAAAAGTGGAAATCCAGAACCGAGCACGCCCTAGGCGTGCCCATCAGCACGCCCGTGCCATAGAAAAGAGATTAACACACTTGAAGGTCAGAGGAGAGCACGCCCTAGACGTGCTAAGTGGCACGCCCGTGTTACTGGAAAATGCCCAAGTCGCGAGCGCGACATTCACAAGCGCGAGCGCGACAATTAGAAAAGAAAGTCAGAAGAGTTGCAAGAAAAACTCGTGAGCGCACCTTCCATCTACGCGGGCGCGAGCTGAAGTCGCAAGCGCGACATTCATATACGCGGGCGCGAGAAAGCACTTTTGAGAGGCAGAACGTTTGCCAGCAAAATACGCGAGCGCGACTTTCACATGCGCGAGTGCGAAAAGAACTCGAGAGGCAGAGAAGAGCACGCCCAAGCCGTGCTATGTAGCACGCCCGTGCCAGGTACGCCACTTTTGTTGTTTTGCAGGTCAGAGGAGAGCACGCCCAGGCCGTGCTCATCAGCACGGCCGTGCCACGATCAGACCAACTTATTAATTGGCGCCCCTCTTTGAAGAGCACGCTTTCAAACTCTCTCTTTTCCACCCCGCACGCCCTAGCCGTCACTTCTTTTCTCCCAAACTTTCTCTTTTCTTCTCCTTTTTCTCTCAAATCAAACACTTTCCACCCAAAATTTTCACATAATCAACTCCAACAATGCCTCCTAGATACAAACGTAGCAGACCCGCATCCTCCATTGCTGCTCGAAACTGCGCAACTACGCGATCTTCCACGGCTCCTCAACCTCCTTCACCTCCTGCACTTCCATTCGAATTCGCCTCATCCGATCAACAAGAAAGGTACACAAAATTATCTCTTCGGCCTATTCTACCGAATAGATTTATTGATGAGGCTGCCTTAGCGCAAGTGGGTCTTAGGGATATTGTGTTAGACCCTCTTAAGAGAATAGGATGGGGGGAATTTATTGATATGAAGGACTTAGTCTATGCCCCTCTAACTCTAGAATTTCTAAGTTCCTATCGCGCTTTTATTCCATTATTGCCTAATTCACCACCAAGCAGGGTTAACTTTAGGCTTCTTAGTCAAGACTTTGAACTAACTGTGAATGAAATTAGCCACATTTTTGGGTTTCCTACAGACAATACCCAGATACAAATATCTAGTGATTTTAGTGCGCGTAATACTTGGAAAAATTTGACAGGTGAAGTGAATTACAATCCTAGATATTCTAAAGCATCCAAATTAAAAAAACCTTCCTTGCGCTACATTCACAAATTCTTATCTAATTCCATTTTTGGAAGGAGTGAAAGCGATGGGGTGCTAAGTTTGAACGAATTCTATTTTCTGTGGGCTATTGAGAATGGGGTTTTATTGAATGTTGGTTATTGGCTCTGCCAAAAATTTGGAAAGGTAGCTGGAGCCGACAAGGGGGCCATAATGGTGGGATGTTTTGTAACTCGGATTGCTAGATACTTACAGGTTTGGAACCCGGCTAGGCCAATTTATGATAGTATAGGAGGAGGGCGTAGTACTAGACTGGACCTAGATGTTATGATACATATGAAACTGATTGAAAAAGTCGGGGATACATATCAAGTAGTAGGCGCCCCAGAGGCTAATCCTGATGATGCAGGAGCAGAGGCAGCCGGTGGAGCTAACATGGAAGAGGATAATCCTCCTCCTTTTCCTTCTTCTTTTGGTGCAGGTACATCGGGTGCTGGCCCATCGTTCCAAGGCACATCCAACATGTCAAATGATGAAGTCCTTGCAAGGATGATGTCTCGAATGGACCTCTTTGACACGCGCCTTAGCGGAATGGAAACAATGATCACAGACCGTTTCCAGTCCATTGAGATCATGAATGGCAGTCTTGATTCTAAGATGGATACCATGCAAGGACAACTGCAGACCATCCTCCAGTTTCTGCAGCCACCCCCACCACCAGAAAATTGATGGATTTCTCTTTTCTTTTCTGTTTTTGTTTATGTTTCTTTTGTTCTAATACATTGTCTTGGTTGCTTTCACTTTAGTTTATTTGTTATTTGAATTTTTATAACCTCTTAGTAGTTTTTGTTCTTAATGTTTAGTTGCTCCTTTAGCTAAGACACTTTCCACCACCTTTCTATTGTATTGTTCAATACAATGTTGGTAAGTTTTTCTTCTTCTCTCTTACTGCTTTTCTTCAAGTAATGAAATAAGTTTGGGGAATTTATACACATTGGGGACAATGTGATTGATTGAATTGGGGGAAGGGAATTTTAGCTAAAAATTTTTGTTGTTTTTGCTTAACATGGTTGGAATGATTACAAGTAAGCTTGAAGATTCTCATATCTAGTAATAAGTGTTAAACATAATTGATTCTCAATTCTAGCATATTTAAGTTTTGAATTTGAAATTTTGATTTAAATATGTTCATTGATCTAAATTATTTGTTTCTAGAGTTTTAAACACTGATTTTTATGAGAGTTATGATATATAGGTGTGTTTCACTCTAAAGTATTTTAAACCTCGGCATTCCTAGAACAAAACTTAGAAATCCCTTCGAGGCGAAAAATTTAAATGTTTACTTTTTGAAAGAGATGATTTAGGCAATTTTTTTTTTGAAACCTATATTTAGCCTAGACCACCTAAATTAAAAATATGACTCTTGAAACAAACTTTGAAGCCTAAAAACCGTAAATTTTTCTTCTTCACCCTCAATAAACCAAGCCATTAAAACCAAAATTCAATTTTCCTACCCTAAGTACAAAGGATTGTATGATTGAAAGATTCGATTTTTAACTAGAATGTAGCAACAAAAGAGGGAGAATTCATCAAATAATACTAGCAAATAAAGAAAAGAAGAAAGATTCAAGAAAGAGGCACATGAAAAGCAATCAAAAGAATTCAAGAAAAAAATAGAAAAAGGCAAGGAAGAAAAGTGCCAAAAATATTAAGAAAAGACCTTGTCCAAGATGCCTCTAGCTAGTAAGAAAGTTTCAAAACAAGACACTCCCTAGAACTGGAAAAAGTTTAATTAAAATAGAATCTTGAAAGTTATACATTCTTTTGTACTTTTTGTCTACATTTTTTCCCTTTCTCTGATTAAGCAAAGTTTACACCAAGAAAGCCCCGTTACAACCCAAAATAAAGACCTTCTGATCTTTTAATCATATGCATTTAAATCGTGGAGAAAGGATGACTAATTCTGCATATGGGAATGCCACCTTTGCTCTATCAATTGTCTTATTTTTAAATGCTTTAGATGATTCATGTCCTGTTTATCATAATTCGAATAAGTATTAGTGTTGACAATCTCTTTAAACTTGTATTTTACTCAATGAATGTGTTTTATTCAAAAATAAAAATCAAGCTTAAGTATGATTAGCATGGAGAACGATTGAGTTTATTCACTTGTTTACTAATCATGATATCTTGAAAGATTATTAAAATCATCTCCAACCATGTTAAACTAAGTGTCGTCAAATTATTTTTCTTTTAGTTTTGTTGCTTGAGGACAAGCAATGGTTTAAGTTTGGGGAATTTTGATAAGTATAAATTTTATAGTGTTTTTAATATAGTTTTTATTAGAATTTTAGTAAGTTTTATTGCTTTAACTCGATTTTTAAATCACTTTTAGTATAATTGTGTTCAAAAGCTTCCTTGACTTTTAATCCGCTTGATCTAAGAGAAAATTACAGGAATTTGGCGCAGAAAAGAGCTTTATATCACAAGGCACTTGACTTCTAGCACGCCCTAGCCGTGCTAAGTGGCAGGCCCAAAGTCGCGAGCGCGACATTCACAAGCGCGAGCGCGACAATTAGAAAAGAGAGTTAGAAGATTTGCAAAGAAAAGTCACGAGCGCGACATTCGTATACGCGGGCGCGAGCTGAAGTCGCGAGCGCGACATTCAAAATGTCTGTTTGGATGTAGCTCCAAACAGACATTTTGCCGGGTTGAGCTTTAAATTGTACTTTCGAAGTCTAAGGAAGAACTTCTCAAGTGCTATTGTATGTTCTTCAGCTGTTTTTGATTTAACAACCATGTCGTCCACATACACTTCTACTTCTTTGTGAATCATGTCATGGAAGATGGTCGTTGCCATTCTTTGATAGGTCGCCCCGGCATTTTTGAGCCCAAAAGGCATAACCCGGTAGCAGTAGGTTCCCCACTCTGTGCTGAATGTCATTTTCTCTTTGTCTGGCAAATGCATCATTATTTAATTATACCCGACAGCAAGATCGGTCAAGGAGACCATCTCGTGTCCAGCCATTCGGTCCACTAGTAAGCCAATATGCGGCAGGAGGAAGTCGTCCTTCGGACATGCTTTATTCAAATCCCGGTAATCCACACACATTCGCACCTTTCCATCTTTCTTAGGAACCGGCACTATGTTTGCTAACCACGTCGGGTGGGCAATGGGTTCTATGAACTTATTCTCCAATTGCTTGGCTACTTCCTCCTTGATTTTCAAGGACCATTCCGTTTTTAGCCTTCTTAGCTTCTGTTTTACTAGCCTAGCCTCAGGGTATACTAGAATCTTGTGCACCGCTATTGCCGGGTCAATTCCCGTGATGTCACTTGCCTTCCACATGAAGCAATCGGCAAACTTCTTCAAACATTCACTAACCTGTTCCCTGTTCACACAGTCAGATGCAATGTATGTATGTTCATTTTCTTCTTTGCCAATTATTATTTTTTCCTTTTCATTTTTTATTTCATTATTTTTGCTTGGAAATGCTTGGAAAGATAGACACACGGGGTAGTCAATAATTTGCAAGCCTTTATTGATTATGACAGAATCGTCCTCAAAAATTACATCAAATTTGAAATCTGCATTTTCTAAATCCGACACAGACGACTCAGAACTGGAACTGGACTTTGACTCGATTTCAGACTCGGGGTCAGTCTGAGACTCAGTACAAGACTTGATTATAGACTCTAGGTTTGATTCGGGAGGGGGTTTATCAGCAGCGCGCTCCTCCTCGGCGTACCAGTTGGTGAGAGGCTGTGAATACTCAAATTTTGAGTCTCAAAAGCCCATTTTCCCGAACTGCAAACAGTCCGGCCGGACCGAAGGCCATTTTGGAAGTTCGCCGGAAGTATACCAATATGGCACTTGAAACGTCAGGAAAATTGTGAGGATCACAGAACTGGTCCCGGAATATTTTTTGGAGGTCCAGAACTCCCAAAAAAGCCTCTGGAGCGAAAAAACAAGGCACGGGTAGATGTGCCCGCCCTTACCAAGGCGGGCCTGCCCGCCTAGCAGGGCGGGCGCGCCCGACCGGGCCAGGCGGGCACGCCCACCCAAGCAGGGCAGGCGCGCCCGCTCGGACCGGGCGGGCACACCTGCCCGACCCAGGCCGGCACGCCCGCCCATCAGGGCGGGCGCGCCTGACCATCCCAGGCGGGCAAGCCCGCCCTGCCCAGGCGGGCACACCTGCCCATTTGGGGCTAGTACGCCCGCCCTGGAGGGCGGGCATGACCGCCCTCAAAGGGCGGACTAGGCGGGCACGCCCGCCCTGGGGGGCGGGCATGCCCGCCCTCAAAAGGCAGCACGCTCGCCCTCCAGGGAGGACACGCCCGCCTTCCAGGGCGGGCACGTCCGCCCTCCAGGGCGGGCAGAACTGCCCTCGGGTCGCCTCTTTTCTATAAAATTGGCCCCGGGGCCTCCGTTTTTAGTCACTCAGTCTGTGTTGACGGACGCTCCTTCTCCCCTACGCTCCTTGCGATTCTTTACTGCTTTCTTGCATTTTAATTTAGTTTTATCGCTTTCCTGCTTTGTTAAGTGGTCACTAAAATTAAATTAATTAAAATTCCCTCGACGAGGAGCTTAACCTGGAGTTAAGAAGCGGTCGACGATTAAATCAGGTACGTAAGTTAAACTCTGCCTATTTAATTTTAGCACTTCATGCATGCTTCTCTTCTACTCCTAATAATTGTACAACTGCATAAATGCATTCATATCATCACATAGGCAAGTAAATCGCCTCAATTAAAATATGATTAAGCTAAATGCCCGGTTAATTAATAATCGTGGTATTAAAGCCTAAACCCGACAATATTGGCTTAAAATACCTAGTTAATTAATAGCTATGGTGTAATCGCCTTTATTTCGAACAAATTTGGCCTAAATCCAATTAATCAATAATTGTGGCTAAAAAGCTTTAATTCAAACACGTTTTTCCCGGCAATAAATTGCCTACATTACAATTCGGTTAATCGATTTTCGGCAAATACATTGCCTATAAATTAGATTAACTACTTTCAGCGACAAATCGCTTAAATCAATTCTTTGGCAAAACGCCTTAAATTAATCAACTTATTTTGGCTAAAAGCCTTAAATCAATCATTTTGGCGACAATCGCCTAAAAAATCATCTTTTGGCAAATAGATTGCTCAAATCAACCTTCTTCAGCAAAAAAGCCTTCAAGTTAATCAATCTTTTGGCTAAAAGCCTTAAAATCAAGCATTTTGGCGACAAACGCCCAATCAATCAATTTTTGGCAATATTTGCCTAAATCATTCTTTTTGGCTAAAAGCCATTAAAATCAACATTTTTGGCATCAAATGCCTAAATCAATCAATTTTCAAGCAAAATGCCTAAACAAAATGCACAAAGCATACACACACTCATGCATTAAGCATCCCATTTAAAGCCCTTTTAAAAAGGCCTATCGAACTACGTCGACTTTGATCTTCCATTCAAACGGAAGTACGTAGGCACGTTTGGGATTTAACCCCGAGCGGCAAGTCAAAATCACATAAACACTTTCATTAGTCCAATTACATTCATTCACCTTGCAAAGCATTCATTTTTGGTTAGTTCATTTAGCATGACATAGTCTCGGGATCCACCTCGGGTTCGTAGACCATGCTTTAACTTTGGGTCAATTAATCTAGCATTTAGGTTAATTAAAATTGGAGTCACTTAGGGTTTTTTCCTAGTTTACCCTAAAATAATTAAACAAGGTGGCGACTCACACATCACGTGCATTTCTTCCTTAGTCACATGCATCCATATGCATTTTGATGTTTTGGGGAGGGGTTCACAGTTTGGCGACTCTACTGGGGACTATTCATGTAATCTTTTTGCATAAGTGGACTACAATTGCTACATAGACTAACCTGCCCTCTTTTAGGGCATTATTTTAATATGCTTTGTTTTGCAGGGTACCTTAACATGAATCCAGTATTCTTTCTTTAAGAATACGGAATGAGGAGAATTTTAACTTAATTGACAAATTGGATTAAAACATTTAAATTTGTTGATTTATTTGCACGATTGAGAATCCTTTTCTCCATTGCATAAAAAAATGAATTTCAAATGAATTTCTCTCTCTCTGTTCAAACTTCTGAGTCTGGATAGCAAGTAGCGCTGATCGGCAGGTCTCATTGATTATGTCGACGGACAGCCAAAGCGTCCTCCCTGTTACCGCAAACTGCCCCTAATCCTTTTGGGGGTGGCCCATGGGTATGCGTACCGTTGGACCCACGCAAAACTCTTTGTTTCACATGTGGTTAGGTATATCCATACTCAAGGTTCAAGGGTCCCTTATAAGCCGATTCTCTATTTGAGTCATAGCCTATAGAACCTATCCTTTAGGACTGTATGCACCCAATGATGTGAATCATATTCATTAAACAGATTATGACGTGTTGTTATGCGCATTCACGACATATCATAAACATGGGGTAAACACAAAGAGAGCATGAAACACTCTTCTCATCCATGCACAGTCGGACAAAAGGGTCGATCTACATCAGTTACCTTGACACACCAACCACTGTACCTAATCCAGCTACCCTTATCCTTACAGGTGCCCATGATCCAAGTGCCCACATCTGTGCCAGCCACACCTACAGTACTATCACCAGCTTCACCAGCTACACCAGCTTCACCTACAACTTCGACAGCTTTACCTACACCAATGGCATCGCTTGCTGATATCCAAACCCTCATTGAACAAATGGAGGCCAGAATGGAGACCAGAATGAATGAGGCCCTGGCCGCCCAAAGGGCCGCCCTGATAGCTGAATTGGGTAATGGGAATGGTAATGGAAATTCGGCGGGGGGAAGTGGACCTGCTGCCTCCAATCAGGGTCCTGCTGCTGAACCAACAAACCCCACCCTAAACCTGGATGATGTGCCATCCAAAACTGCTTCTGAGCTGGAAGATCAGAGAGTGAGAGAGAAGCTAAAACTCCTAGAAAGATCTATCACTGCTCTCAAAACCCACAAAGAAGTAGTGGACATGGACTCCTTGTCCTTATTCCCCGAGGCAAGACTGCCAACAAAATTCAAAATGCCCAACATGGATATGTTTGATGGAACCACTTGTCCCAAAACGCACCTGAAAATGTATGTGGGTGCCCTCAACCCGTTTGGCCTGAATAGCGAGCTCCTTGCTCAATTGTTTCAGCAATCTTTGACTGGTGCTGCATTAAGATGGTTTGTTAGCCTGGACCGCTCTAAGATGAAAACATGGGAAGACATCTGTAATGCCTTCAATTCACAGTACCCGGAGGGAAGTGTTGGGGGTTGCTACGCTAAAGTTAACAGTCGGGCCGGCTGTGATGGAAGTTCCATTCCAGGTAATTGATGTACCGACTAGCTTCAATCTGCTTCTGGTTCGACCCTGGATACATCACACTAAGGCGGTACCCTCATCCTTGCACCAAAAGGTCAAGTTTCCCTATGAGGACAAGGTTATCACCATTCAGGGGGATGACTACAGTCAGCTCAAAAAACCAAAGGGCCAGGCTCTCTTTAAGGTCAACCCTGAAACTGCCAACCTACCCCTCTCGGGATTTCAATATGACACTGTGCAGTTTATAGAGGGAAAGACTGCAAGCTCTCGAATTCTCTTTGATTTCGGGACGGTGCAAATAAATTGCATAGTGCCTCTGATGCTAAAGATATCCTATCTGCCAGGAATGATTATGGCAAGATTCGGAAAAACATACCCCGCAATGCAAGCCTGGGAGTGTCCGGTGAATGAGGGGACCTATGGACTAGGCTATGAGCCTACTGACGAAGACCGGGCTAAAAGAGGTAGAAGGAGAGGGAAGGACGGTATACAGATGTGGCCTTACCTTTTGACTCTGAATGGTTACTTCTGCAAACCGGGAGAACCGATTCCTTATCGTGGCTTCCAAGAACCATTCCGCTGCCCGGCTGCTAAGAAAATGCTGCCTGGGTTAGAGATATTTTCGGATGTCTGGGGCAACAAGCCCGAAACCATAACTGAACTGGAGGCGGAAGACTTCATGCAGCCTAGTCTCTTTGACGAGGTTGCGGTTATCACCGGAAGTGACGAGAATCGAGACTTGCTCAACCTAATCAAGCCAAGTGGAGGACCTCTCACCAACTGGTACGCCGAGGAGGATCGCACTGCTGATAGACCCCTTCCCGAGTCAAACCAAGAGTCAAAATCTGTAACAAAGTCCTGTACTGAATTCGAGTCTGACCCCGAGTCTGAAACCGAGTCAGAGTCCAGTTCTAGTTCTAAGTCGTCTGTGTCGGATCTAGAAGATCCAAATTTCAAGTTTGATGTATTTTTTGAAGACGATTCCGTCATAATCAATAAAGGCTTGCAAATTCTTGACTACCCTGCGTGTCTATCTTTCCAAGCATTTCCAAGCAAAAATAATCAAATAAATGAAATAAAAAATGAAAAAGAAAAAATAATAATTGGCAAAGAAGAAAATGGACATACATACATTGCATCTGATTGTATGAACAGGGAACAGGTCAGTGAATGTTTGAAGAAATTTGTCGATTATTTCATGTGGAAGGCAAGTGACATCACGGCAATCGACCCAGCAATAGTGGTGCATAAGATTCCGGTATACCCTGAGGCTAAGCCAGTGAAACAGAAGCTTAGAAGGCTGAAGACAGAATGGTCCTTGAAAATCAAGGAGGAAGTTGCCAAGCAACTGGAGAACAAGTTTATAGAGCCCATTGCTTACCCGACATGGTTAGCAAACATTGTGCCGGTTCCTAAGAAGGATGGAAAAGTCAGAATGTGTGTGGATTATCGGGATTTGAATAAAGCATGTCCGAAGGACGACTTCCCCCTGTCGCATATTGACTTGCTGGTGGACCGTATGGCCGGACACGAGATGGTCTCCTTGACTGATCTCGCTGTCGGGTACAACCAAATAATGATGCATTTGCCAGACAAAGAGAAAACGGTATTCATCACAGAGTGGGGAACCTACTGCTATAGGGTCATGCCTTTTGGGCTCAAAAATGCCGGGGCAACCTATCAAAGAATGGCGACAACCATCTTCCATGACATGATTCACAAAGAAGTCGAAGTGTATGTGGACGACATGGTTGTCAAATCAAAAACAGCTGAAGAACATACAACAGCACTTGAGAAGTTCTTCCTTAGACTTCGAAAGTACAACTTAAAGCTCAACCCAGCGAAATGTCTATTTGGAGCTACATCCGGAGTATTTCTAGGGCACATGGTCAGTCGGAAGGGCATAGAGATTGACCCCTTCAAAAGCCAAGGCCATTTTAGAAATGCCAGCACCAAGGACGGAAAAAGAAGTTCGGGGTTTCCTGGGAAGGCTACAATACATCAGCCGGTTCATTAATCAATTGGCCGATACTTGTGGTCCGATCTTCAAATTACTCAGGAAAGGAGTAGCGGTTAAATGGAATGAGGATTGCCAGAAAGCTTTCGACCAAGTCACGCAATATTTGCTATCCCCGCCAGTTTTACAGCCACCAAGGCTAGGAAAGCCTTTATTATTATACCTATCAGTGACAGAAGAAGCGATGGGTGCAATGCTAGCTCAACAATCAGAAGATACAAGAATAGAAAATGCCGTGTATTACCTTAGCAAGAGGATGCTGGAATACGAGCTAAAATACAACAAGATAGAGAAGTTGTGTCTGGCTCTAGTTTGGGCCTGTACAAAGCTGCAGCACTACCTCTCGTCTTACACGATCTATGTCATTTCTGAATCGAACCCCTTGAAATTCCTTATGGAGAGGCCGGTTCTTGACTGCAAGATGGCTAAGTGGATATCAGTGCTCGCAGCTTATGATTTAAAGTTTGTACAACGGAAGGCAGTAAAAGGTGGAGCCTTGGCTGACCAATTAGCAGAATTACCGGTCGAAGACCAGATGCCAAAGGTAGAATTTCCTGATGAAGACTTGTTAAGCTTGGAAAGTGAAGTCTAGGAGATGTACTTCGATGGAGCTTCCAACTACCATGGAAATGGGGTTGGTGTCGTATTCAAAACTCCTTGTGGAGAGTACGTCCCAATCGCAGTCAAACTAGATTTCGACTGTACCAACAATGAAGCCGAGTATGAAGCTTGCATCAAAGGGTTAGAAGCGGCCCTAGAAAGAGAAATAAAAATCCTTAGGGTTTTCGGAGATTCCAACCTGATAGTCTCTCAAGCGCTAAGGAAATGGAAAATTAAGGAAGAGCGGTTGGTTCCTTACCTACGACGCTTGGACGAATTAGCTCAGCAGTTTGAGGAATTATCCTTTCACTACTTGCCGCGAGCCAAAAATCAGTTTGCCGATGCGCTGGCTACTTTAGCTTCCATGGTTAATGTAGAGGGAGATCAAATCATTCGACCTCTAACAGTCCGGCTACAGAAGCAGCCGGCACATGTCATGCATCTAGTCGATGACAAGCCGTGGTTTTGGGATATACAGAACTATCTTCAGAATGAAGCCTACCCGGAGGGGTCCAAAAAGACTGATCAACGAACATTGAGGCAGTTAGCAGCTGGATATTTCCTTACTGGGGGAGTTTTGTATAAAAGAAGTTGGAATGGCTTGCACCTAAGGTGCGTTGAGGAGGGAGAAGCTCAAGCCATCATGGATTCATTGCATAATGGGGAGTCCGGTCCGCACATGCATGGGATAGCCTTGGCTCGAAAAATTATGAATTTGGGTTATTACTGGTCGACCATGAATGCAGATTGCGTGAGGCACGCGCGGAAGTGCCATGAGTGTCAAATTTTTGCCAAGCTGCAAAAGCAGCCTCCGGTCAATCTGAATCCCATTGCTTCGCCCTGGCCTTTCACAACTTGGGGCATAGACGTGATCGAAAAGATCCATCCAAAGGCTTCCAATGGCCATCAATTTATCCTGGTTGCTATTGATTATTTCACTAAGTGGATTGAGGCAGCCTCCTATTCGGTCTTAAATGCCAAGAAGGTAGCACAGTTCGTTCGTACCAACATCCTTTGTCGGTATGGAACGCCATTCGAGATCATTACTGATAACGGGTCTCACTTTCAGAGCGAATTCTCAGATCTACTGAAGCAAAAGAAGATTCAGCATCACAAGTCTTCACCCTATCGTCCACAAACAAATGGGGCTGTTTGTTTGTGGACGCTAACACTCATGCCTCCGTAACTGGCATCTTTGCCTAGGTAAGCCTACCTTTATGGCATTATTATCATCTTTTTCAGGCTAAAGTTGGGAATTTTCGGGCCTTAGGCCGTATTGTGAATTTTCGGGCCTGTGTGGCCGAAAATGTGAATTTTGGGCCTCTGTGGCCTGATTTGTGATTTGTGGGCCTCTGTGGCCGGATTGTGAATTTTTGGGCCTGCGTGGCCGAAAATGTGAATTTTGGGCCTCTGTGGCCTGATTTGTGATTTGTGGGCCTCTGTGGCCAGATTGTGAATTTTCGGGCCTGTGTGGCCGAAAATGTGAATTTTGGGCCTCTGTGGCCTGATTGTGATTTTTCGGGCCTGTGTGGCCGAAAGTGTGAATTTTGGGCCTCTGTGGCCTGATTTGTGATTTGTGGGCCTCTGTGGCCGGATTTGTGAATTTTGGGCCTGCGTGGCCGAAAATGTGAATTTTGGGCCTCTGTGGCCTGATTTGTGAATTTTGGGCCTCTGCGGCCGAATTGTGAATTTTCGGGCCTGTGTGGCCGAAAATGTGAATTTTTATTTTCTATATTTGCTGTTTTATTAGTATGCATGCTAAGATATTATCCTTAGTAAAGAACCAAGGGACAATTCTTATATTACTTTACCTTTTAGGATCCTTACATTAAATTGGATGTGGCTGAGAATTCTATGTCCGAAATCCCGATCGAGATATTGGATCCGAGCCACCCGGTCGGGGCAATCATCAATCCGTCCCGTCTGGGTTACTTGAGGCATTTTGATGCTGGCCGAAATAGTCACAAGGAGCTGCTGGGTGCTTTGGCCGAGAGATGGTGGGACACTACCAACACTTTTCATTTTTCTTGGGGCGAGATGACAATGACCCCTGTGGATTTTTCTGTTATTACCGGAATCCCTTTTGGTATTCGGACGATTGAATTATATGATGACTGGAGGACAGAGATCTCCCCTGATCGGATGACGGAATTGATTGGTATAGACCTGCCTCGGATTGTCGGGCCAGGTTCTGCTATTCCAGCTTTGAGTGTTTCCAGGCGCTGGCTATATCTCCAAGCTCCCGGTATTTATGCTAGACATAGGCGGGGAGAGCTGACGGCTACTCAGGTGGCCCGATTCACTTTGTTGCTGATGTTTGCTTCGACCTTTTGGTCCAACAGGAAAGAGAGGTTTAATCCTTCTATCTTGAAGAGTTTAGAAAACCTAGCCCATCTCAAGGAGTACGACTGGGCTGGCGCTATTCTGAGCCGTATGTATGATGACATGTGTGGTCTGAGTCGGAGCCACTGTAAACTCAGCGGGACCTATTACTTCTGGGAGGTAATGCGAAGAACACTCTGTATATTTTTCTATATTATTAGCCCTCTTTTGACTCTCGTTTCTTCTTTGTTGCAGATTTGGGCATTTGAGTATTTTCCTTACACTCGCCCGGAGCAGATTCATGCGGATCTCGGATTAGGGCTGGTACCTTTGGCTTGGAGATGGTATCGAACTAACCTTCATACCAGTCGGCACAAACACTCGCTAAAAGACCTGAGAACCTTTTTTGATACGTGTAGCCCGGCGCAGGTATGTATTCAGTAATTCTCGAATACGTTGAATAAAAAAGATTTATCAACATATTGGTGTCTTTTATAGGTTGAGGTGGGGGCTATGGCCATTCGCCTACAGAGCTGGATCCAGGTTGATCCTCATTTTCAGCGGTCGGACGACTTGTCTCGGCGGAGGGTGATCCTGTTGCATCCCGTCCTGAGACGATATTACCTGGGCGAGAGAGTAGGCTTTCAGATAAGGAGCTGTCGTTCCATCCCTTATCCTTCTCCCGGGGACATGCGAACGGGCAGGCAGATGACTCTCACTGATGCGCATACTGAGGGTATTCCGTATGGAGAGTTCATCTTGGAGGGAGATTATGCTGAGTTCTGCAGACTCTTTCTGATGCAGCCTATTGGATCGCGGCTTGATAGTTTTCAGAGATCAGCTTCTTTCCATCCGCCCGCTACCCGCTCTTCTCGGGCCACTGGTTCTTCGAGTAGGACTCCAAAGAGGAGGCCTACGACTGATCCGTCTTCTTCTACTCGGGCTGAAGGTTCATCTCAAGCCGGCCCTAGCCACTCGGCCGGCCATTCCAGGGCTCCCCGGGCTGTGACAGAGGCCATCGGGTCACTTCATTCAGACTTGGCCAATTTACGTCTTCCGTACAGCATTTCCTACCATACTCCTGACGCTCCTTTAGCCTTTCGAGAAGTCTCGTTGAACCATGTGGATCGCTTGGCTCTGCCTTCTGAGGACATTACCGAGGTAAGTAAAAACTGCTAAATCTCTCACAAAAATGATTCATAAGAGATTTGACGTTGATTTGCATTCATTTTCATCATTCATCATTTTTTTTTTTGTAGGTTCCTGTCGGATTGATCAATCAAATGATGGAATTGATGCTCGGGATGTAGCAAGAACTGTCTTCGTCCTGGACTCGTGAGGCTTACAGTGATCAGAGAAGGCAGAGGCCCCGTCGCTGAAGTCATGGTTGCCGAATTTTTCTGTTCCTCTTTCTTTCTTTCTTATCTGACTACTGTACTAAACTTTGACCGTGCTTCTGTACTGTATCGTTGTACTGAGTTTTATTTTGTACCTGCACTTGGTTAGTATTGAAATATATGTATGCATGTTTATTGTATTTGAAACAAAATGGGATGACTTCATCATTTTGGCTTATGGACAAAATACATTCTTTTTTTTTTTTTTTTTTTTTTTTTTTATGCGTGGCGGCCGCTGCCGCCATCATTCAGTGGCAATTTGGCGACCGCTGCCGCCGTCATTCGGTGGCAATTCGGCGGCTGCTACCGCCCTCATTCGGTGCATTTTCTCCTATAAAAGCTTGTTCTTTGTTTCGGCTCTTCACTCATTCCTTATCTTCTCTCTTCTTCTTTTCTCTCCGTGTTTATCTTTTCCAAAGAATGAATCCTTCTTTCAATCATAGCATGCACAGCTGGGCTAGGAGTCTCTCCAAAGTTGAAAAGATCAACTTGAAGAGGTATGGCCTCTCTCCTATCATTACCCTTAGGGGGGTAGTGATCGACTGGAACTTTTTATGGGCCTGTATCAGATTCTGGGACCCTGAGGCCCATGTCTTTCGGTTCGGGGCCATGATGGAGGAGATGTGTCCTCTTTTCGAGGAGTTTTGTGCTATCATAGGGTGTGACCCTAATGCCCCTTTAGTCAGGCATGAAGTTAAAGTCGGGTATGTTCGGTCATTTGAAGGTTTATTTCAATTCAGCCGGCCACAAGCTAGGGCGATGATTGTTGACGACCAGAAGGCGATTCTGCTGCCCCTGATTGATGAATTTTCAGAGGTTCTTTCAGATGACCCAGACCGGATGAGGCTTAGGATGCGGGCTTTTGTATTTTGCTTATTATTTGGTTTCTTGTTTAATAAGGACCCAGGCTTCGGGGATCTGCGATTTTGCCCTATGATTCGACAGATGAAGGACATGAGTTGCATTGGTGGCATTGTGCTAGCAGAAACTATCAGGAGCCTTGACAGAGCTGCTTTAGGCTTCGAGGACTGGACGGTTTCCCCGATTATTCTCCAGGTACTTCTTTTCTTCTCATCTCTTCCTTACTTATTGTTTTGGTTCATTCCCTTGTAATAGAAAGGATCCATTACTCAGGTTTGGTTGAAGGATCACCTTCAAGTGGTTGCTGCTCCTACCCGTTTGCCTTACAACCCTTCTCAGTATCGTATGCGGAGGATCTTGATCACACACCCGTCTGCTGACGCATGGACCTCATGGCTGATTGAATTGGGTCCAAACGAGGTATTGTGGTTTGTTCCCTGGTATGACACCACCTGCTTTATCCAGGTTAGCTCTCGTCATGCTCGGGTTTACCTTTTAGGCCTTACACACTGTACTTGGTATTGTGCTTCGCGCGTTATGAGGCAGATGGGAATAGATCAGACTGTCCCAATTGTGGATGACTCTTCATCTGATTCGGCCATCACTCCGGGAGTTACCCGAGCCGTCCTTAGAGCTTGGGTTAGAGACCATCTTATGGTTAGGCCTTTACCTGATCCTGCTGGTGTTCAGACTTCTCCTAAGTATCGGGCCTGGTTCATGGCCTTTGTTTGGCCAGTGGAAAAGCCAAGGAGGAACGCATTGCTGAGTACACTTGAGGGTTGGACTCAGGCTGACGCTGGTGATGGGATTGGGACTGATGAGGAGATTGTGTTGGCTCCTCGGACAGACGAGGCGGGGGAGAGTTTAGCGGTTAGGGATGACTCAGAGGACATTGCCCCACGGAGGCGACGGGCCACTTGAACTCCTATGGGTTTTTTTTTTTTTTTGGATTTTTTTTTTTTGTTTTTGACTCTTTTCGGTATTTTGGCTTTGGACTTTGGATGTATGTTTTGGACGTGGACTCTACTTTCTCTAGTTTTCCGCTTGATTTTAGACTGTTTGCCTTTGCTGCTTTCAATTGGGCGTGTCATTTGACTTTTAAGCTTTCCAAGCATTTTCCAACTTTATTTATTCAAGCACTGATTTTTGCCTAAGCCGCCCTTTCGGGTTTTCAACTTAGCGAGCTACCCGCTTTTGCCTAAGCCGCCCTTTTCGGGTTTTCAACTTAGCGGGCCCCGATTTTTGCCTAAGCCGCCCTTTCGGGTTTTCGACTTAGCGGGTTTTTTTTTTATTATTATTTTTTTTTATTTATTATTTTTTTTTATTATTAGCAAAGAAGAAAGAACGATGAAATGATGATTTTTATTAATGTTTAGACCGTACCCAATGAGGGCTGCCTACATATCTCCGATATATAATTTCTTTTTTTCGAAGAGAATCAGGTCTAATGTAGTTCGTTTTACATTATGCAAATGATTACAATTTACACAAAATATCTTTTTAACTGATCTAAATTACATGGATTAGTGAATTCCAAGCCATCCAAATCAGTCAAAATAACGGCTCCGCCTGACAAGATCTTCTTCAACACATACGGTCCAGCCCAATGAGGACGGAACTTCCCCCGTGGATCTATGACCGGTTGTCTAATTTCCTTCAGAACCAAACAACCTTCTTCCAGTTTCCGGTCTTTGACCCTCTTGTTAAAATGTCGCGCCATTCTTCTTTGATAAACCTGAGTTTGATGGATTGCTCGCAATCGCTTTTCATCCATACCCAAGAGCTGCAAATGATAATTCTCAGCCCAATTTGCTTCATTGATCTGGCTTTCCCGGATAACCCTCGCCGACTGAACTTCCAGCTCAATAGGCAATACTGCTTCCATGCCATATACTAAGGAATACGGGGTTGCCCCAGTAGGTGTTCTAATTGAAGTCCTATATCCCCATAAGGCGTTCGGCAACTGTTCATGCCAAGCTTTGTGCTTCTTAATTGTCTTTTGCAAAATAACTTTTATGGCCTTATTTGCAGCTTCTACAGCCCCGTTTGTTTGTGGACGATAGGGTGAGGACTTATGATGTTGGATTTTCGTCTCTTTCAACAAATTAGCAAATTCACCCTGGAAGTGAGCTCCATTATCCGTGGTGATCTCGAATGGTGTTCCATACCTGCAAAGGATGTTGGTACGAACGAACTGTGCTGCCTTCTTGGCATTCAGAATCGAATAAGAGGTTGCCTCGATCCACTTAGTGAAATAATCTATAGCAACCAAAATGAATTGGTGACCGTTGGAAGCCTTCGGGTGGATTTTTCCGATCACGTCTATGCCCCAGATCGCGAAAGGCCATGGTGAAGCGATAGGATTCAGATTGACCGGAGGCTGTTTTTGCAATTTAGCAAAAATTTGACATTCGTGGCACTTCTGCGCATGCCTCACACAATCCGCCTTCATGGTTGACCAGTAATAACCTAGGTTCATGATTTTTCGAGCCAAGGCTATCCCGTGCATGTGTGGGCCGGACTCCCCGTTATGTAAGGAATCCATGATGGTTTGAGCTTCTCCCTCATCAATGCATCTTAGGTGCAGGCCGTTCCAACTTCTCTTATACAGAACTCCCTCAGTGAGGAAATATCCGGATGCTAACTGTCTCAATGTCCGTTGATCAGTTTTGGTAGATCCCTCCGGGTAGGCTTCATTCTGAAGATAATTCTGTATATCCCAATACCAGGGCTTATCATCAACCAAATTCATGATATGTGCTGGCTGTTTCTGTAGCCGCACTGTCAGAGGCCGAATGACTCGGTCTCCTTCTACATTGACCATAGAGGCTAAAGTAGCTAAAGCATCTGCGAACTGATTTTTGGCTCGCGGTAAATAGTGGAAAGATAAATCCTCAAATTGCTGAGCCAATTCGTCCAAGCGTTGTAGGTAAGGAACCAAACGCTCTTCTTTAATTTTCCATTTTCTTAGAGCTTGAGAGGCTATCAGATTGGAATCTCCAAAAACCCTAAGGATTTGTATTTCTTTCTCCAGGGCCACTTCTAACCCCTTGATGCAAGCTTCATACTCGGCTTCATTGTTGGTACAGTCGAAATCTAATTTGACAGCGATTGGAATGTATTCTCCACAAGGAGTTTTGAATACGACTCCAACCCCATTTCCATGGTAGTTCGAAGCTCCATCGAAGTACATTTCCCAGACTTCACTTTCCAAGTTCACCAAGTCTTCATCAGGAAATTCTACCTCCGGCATTTGGTCTTCGATCGGCAATTCTGCTAGTTGATCAGCCAAGGCTCCTCCTTTCACCGCCTTTCGTTGTACAAATTTTAAATCATAGGCTACGAGCACTGACACCCACTTAGCCATTTTGCTATCGAGAACCGGCCTCTCCATAAGGAATTTCGAGGGGTTCGATTCAGAAGTAACATAGGTGGTGTAGGACGAGAGATAGTGCTGCAGCTTTGTACAGGCCCATACTAGAGCTAAACACAACTTCTCTATCTTGTTGTATTTTAGCTCGTAGTCTAGCATCCTCTTGCTAAGGTAATACATGGCATTTTCGACCCTTGTATCTTCTGCTTGTTGAGCTAGCATTGCACCCATCGCTTCTTCCGTTACTGATAGGTACAACAGCAAAGGCTTTCCTAGCCTTGGTGGCTGTAAAACTGGTGGGGATAACAGATATTGCTTGACTTGGTCGAAAGCTTTCTGACAATCCTCATTCCATTTTACGGCTACTCCTTTCCTGAGCAATTTGAAGATCGGACCACAAGTATTAGCCAATTGATTGATGAACCGGCTGATGTACTGTAGAAACCCCGAACTCCCTTTTTCGTCC
>NC_143154.1:14929204-15011306 GCF_041381405.1 Jatropha curcas | reverse complement strand
TTGAAGGGTAATCATGGAAAGGATCCAGCAAAGGTTACGCAAGACTTCAAACAGTACCGAGGCAAAGCCGATTGAAGCGGTTAAGGCCAAAATGGTTTCTCCAAAAACCCAGGAATGGAAGATGCTCCGACAGAGAGGTGTCTGAACATTAAGCTTAAAAGCGACAGAATAAAGAAGTTATGTTTGGAATTGGGTTGGGTCTGCACGAAGTCGCGATGCTATCCATACATCTCAGAATCAAGTTGCCTCGAAATTCTTTATGGAGAGGCTGCTTCTAAGCAAGCAAAAGGAAAAACGGGACAAAAGGAACCCCTGGTCAAAAGGAAGCAAACAAAGCAAAAAGAAAAAATGGGTCAAAAGGAACTTCTGCACAAAAGAAAGAAATCAAAGCTACAGGAAATCAAGTTGTCAAAAATGGGTCAACCGTAAGCTCTCCGTTAAATTCAAGCCCATCAAGGGTAGATGACAAATCATTTCAGCCATAAGGACAAAGACCAAGCGGCTGCTCACATTTTGAAAAATCAAGGTAAAAGAAGCAGTCATTTCCACAAATTGGATGACAACAAACACCTTGAAAATCAAGCGAAGCATGGCACAAGTACAAGTGTCCTTATAAACAAGGACCATTTCTCAAAACAAGGAAAAGGAAGAGTCTCCTCAAAATTCCTTATGGAGAGGAGAACCATTGAGGAAATAAGTTTCAAATTCAGAAGAAGATAAAGTTCAAGAAAAGGAATCAAATTAACCTCAAGAATTCAAACATGGCGAAGCCACAAACTCAAAGCATAAAAGCTTCTTCAACACTCAAGCCACTCAAGTTACCACCACAATGTGGGTATTCAAAACTCTTTGTGATGAATACAAGTCATATTTCAGTCAACCAGTGGTAAAACCACAACAACAACAAAGTCAGATTCGCCTAGAGCTCGAGTCAATAAGTTGATTCAACATCCAGTCGGGAAGGAATCCTGCAAAGACATCCAGTCGGGAATGAATCCCGTAAAGACAGCAAGCCAGGAAGAAATCCTACGAAGAAATCATGGCAGCAATGAATTCTGCATCAACATCAAGTCGGGAAGGAATCCCGTAAAGACATCCAGTCGGGAATGAATCCCGTAAAGACAGCAAGCCAGGAAGAAATCCTGCAAAGAAATCAAGGCAGCAATGAATTCTGCATCAACATCAAGTCGGGAAGGAATCCCGCAAAGGCATCCAGCCGGGAAGGAATCCCGCAAAGACATCAAGCTGGGAAGAAATCCCGCGAAGAAATCAAGTCAAAAATGAATTCTGTATTAATATCAAGTCGGGAAGGAATCCCGAAGAAACCAAATCGGAAATGAATTCCACAATCAGCATTAAGGCGAAATTGAATTTTGCCCCAACAGCAAGTCGGAAATAAATTTCGCACCAAGACGGAAAGGAATTCCGCGCTAACATCAAGTCGGAGATGAATTCTGCACCAGCCGAGCACGAAGTTCGCATCCCTGAAAGAACTACGAAAGACCTGATTCTCCCCATCCCCCGAAGAGTTCTTGGAGATACGTAGGCAGCCGCAAAGGCACAGTCACAAACATAAGTCAGCATCATAAATAGCATTTTCTCTTTGCCAATATAAAAATAAAAAAAATTAAAAAAAAAGAAAGAAGAAAAGAAAAATAAAAGCTGGAGTTGAAAACCCGAAAGGGCGGCTTCAGGCAAGAATTGAGCCCGCTAGGCTAAAAACCCGAAAGGGCGGTCTAGGCAAAAGTTAGGGCAAAGAGCCTGCTAGAGTCGAAAACCCGAAAGGGCGGCTACTAGGCAAAAGTTAAGGCAAAAAAAAAAAAAAAAATCTCTTTTAATGGTCTCCTTGGGAGTGTATAAATCATTTTTTCCAGGAATCACTGAGTTCCTTCGAGTCAAAATTCACTACAAGAAACATTTGAGTCTCTAAATCGAGTCTCTAATGAGTCTCTAAAATCAAGTCTCCATCACCAGTGGTCATTCCACAGCGAGTCACAAAAATCGAGTCATTCTCAAAAGTTCGTTTTGAAAGCGTCACTCTTTGAGTCATTCCTCGAAAAAAAAAAGAGAGGGGAAAATGTCAATTCAATCTCCGGGGTTTCTAAAACAACCCTAGAAAATGTCAAACATAGTCGTTGAGAGGTAATTCTTTAATACCTCATCTCCACTCGGACCATCGTTTCTTCGATCCTTTCAGACGAGCGATGTCATCCACATTGTCCGTTTCCTCGAGTCATATAAGTGGCTTTGTTGTCTTTGATTCCTCAATCGATTGGACAAGTACAACACCAATGTTTTGAAGTGTTCCATGGTCAGCACCATTCTGGGGGCAAGAAGTGATAAGAACCTTCACCATTCTCCCATCACAGAAGTAATCACAGAATTTTTAGTCTTTCATTAAGAAGAAATTCTATTTCGGCTAATAAGGGCATCAATTCTCTCAAGCAGGGGGCAAAATCCTCCAAGTTGGATTCAGGGGCAAGTGTTATAAACATACACAACCCAGGGTGGAACCCAACCATCGTCAACCCCTTTTACACAAACCCAGGGTAGAACCCGGTTAATGGTTACCTTGTTTTTCTACATAAAACCTAGGCTGAAACCCTAACCAATAACCAACCATTTTTCATCCAAAACCAAGCCATTTGATCATTGCGACTTTAGGTGGACCCTTGGTTCTCAAAGGAAAAAACAAAAATAAAACAAATCTCTTTTCAAGCCCTCATTAAGAGGCAAAACGTCTTTTCAAGTCCTCTAAGAGGCAAAATCTCTTTTCAAGCCCTCATTAAGAGGCAAAACATCTTTTCAAGCCCTCATTAAGAGGCAAGACATCTTTTCAAGCCCTCATTAAGAGGCAAAATCTCTTTTCAAGCCCTCATTAAGAGGCAAAACATCTTTTGAAGCCCTCATTAAGAGGCAAGACATCTTTTCAAGCCCTCATTAAGAGGCAAAATCTCTTTTCAAGTCCTCTAAGAGGCAAAATCTCTTTTCAAGCCCTCATTAAGAGGCAAAACATCTTTCCAAGTCCTCTAAGAGGCAAAACATCTTTCCAAGTCCTCTAAGAGGCAAAATCTCTTTTCAAGCCCTCATTAAGAGGTAAAATATCTTTTCAAGTCCTCTAAGAGGCAAAACTTCTTTTTAAGTCCTCAAAGAGGCAAAAACATCTTTAAGTTACAAACATAAATCCATGCATTTGATCATTTCATTTCAAAGAAAGAACCCACGGCGGGGTTTCCTCCTCTGCCCATCCTCAAAAATTTGCTCCTTCAAACAGCCACTGGCTCTCATAAATCATTTTTATGATAGCCAGTGGAGGGCAACTGTGAATACTCAAATTTTGAGGCTAAAAAAAAGGCCAGTTTTCCCGGCCGCAGCAGTGGTGGTCGCCCTTAAAGGCAACTGTGAATACTCAAATTTTGAGGCTCAAAAAGTCTGTTTTCCCGGACTGCAAATGGTCCGGCCGGACCGGAGGCCATTTTGGAAGTTCACCGGAACTATGCCAATATGGTACTTGAAATGTCCGAAAAATTATGAGGATCGCGGAACTGGTCCCGAAATATTTTTTTGGAGGGCCGGAACTCCCGAAAAAGCCTCCGGAACGAGAAAAAAGGCACACGGGTCGATGTGCCCGCCCTCAGGGGTGGGCATGCCCACCCCCATGGGGCAGGCATGCCCGCCCCCTAGGGCGGGCACGCCCACCCTCAAGGGCGGTCCAGCCCGCCCTCAAGGGCAGGCACGCTCGCCCTCAAGGGCAGGCACGCTCCCTGAGGCGGGCACGCTCGCCCTCGAGGGCAGGCACGCCCGCCCTCCAGGGCGGGCAGGACCGCCCTCGGTCCTCCTTTTTTCTATAAAATCAGCCCCGGGGCCTCCGTTTTTACTCACTCAGTCTGTGTTGACTGACGCTCCTTCTCTCTTATGCTCCTTGCGATTCTTTACTGCTTTTCTGCATTTTAGTTTAGCTTTAATTGCTTTTTTTGCTTTGTTAAGTGGTCATTAAAATCAAATTAATTAATTTTCCCTCTATCCCCATTTGCCTCAAAACGCGCGAAGCGCAGTACCAAGTACAGTGTGTGAAGCCTAAAAGGTAAACCCGAGAATGACGAAAGCTGACCTGAATAAAGCGGGTGATGTTGTACCAGAAGATGAACCACAGTATCTCATTTGGACCCAACTCAATCAGCCATGAAGTCCATGCATCAGTAGATGGGTGTGTGATCAAAATCCTCCGCATACGATACTAAGTGGGATTATAGGGCAAGAGAGTAGGAGTAGCAACCACTTGAAGGTGGTCCTTCAACCAGACCTGAGTAATGGATCCTTTCTATTACAAGGAAATAAAGTAAAAAAGAGAAGAAAATGAGGAAAGATAATAAGGGGAAATACCTGGAGAATGATGGGAGAGACTGTCCAGTCATCGAACCCTAAAGCAGCCCTGTCAAGACTCCTAATAGTCTCGGCCAGCACAATGCCGCCAATGCAGCCCATATCCTCCATTTGCCGAACCATGGGGCAGAGACGTAAATCCCTAAAGCCTGGGTCCTAGTTAAACAAGAAGCCAGCCAATAAACAGAAAACCAAGGCTCGCATCCTCAGCCTCATCCGGTCTGGGTCGTCTGGGTAAGCCTCTAAGAATTCGTCAATCAGCGGCAGCAAGATTGCTTTCTGGTCATCGATAATCATAACTCTAGCTTGGGGTCGACTGAACTGAAACAGGGTTTCAAATGACCTAACATACCCGATTTTTACCTCATGCTTGACCAAAGGGGCATTGGGGTCACACCCTATAATAGCACAAAACTCCTCAAAAAGAGGGCACATCTCCTCCATCATGGCCCCAAACCGGAAAACGTGGGCTTTAGGGTCCCAAAGTCTAATACAGGCCCGTAAAAAATCTCAATCAACTATTACACCCCTAAGAGTAATAACAGGAGAAAAACCGTACCTCCCCAAATTGATCTTTTCAACTTTGGAGAGACTCCTAGTCCAGCTGTGCATGCTATGGTTGTAGAAGGGATTCATTGTTGTTTTGTTTATTTATTTCTTTTTTTCCTCTTTTTGTTTATTAAAAAAAATAATAAATAAATAAATAAATATAATAGAAAAAAATAGAAAAAAAAGAAGAGAGAAGAAACTGACCAGAATTGCTATTTGGCTCGAAAAAGAGTGAATGAAAAAAAAAGGGGCCAAAAGCAGTTTTTATAGAGGAAAAGAGCCCAACCCGGCAGCCCAGCCGCCGGAGCCGGCGGCCACCTCCAAAAAAAAAAAATTGTTTTTACATACATATATATATGTATATAATTTCCAGTGCCAAAAAAAAAAAAGGAAAAAATGTTCTTTCCTAAAAAAATATATTTTCCATAAAATGGGCGGAAACAAAATCCTATTTTCTTTCATATTTGATAACCATGCATACATATTTTCAGTACTAACCAAAGTGCAGGTACAAATAAAGTTCAGTACAGAAAATACAGTAAGAGAAAAACAAAGGAAAGTTGGAAAATCTAGCAACTATCAGCGGCGGGGCCTCCTCCTCCTCTGATCATCAAAGGCTATCTGAGTCCAGGCCGCAGCTAGTTCTTGCTGCATCCCGAGAACCAGCTCCATCATCTGAGTGACCAACCTGATAGGAACCTGGAAATCATACAAAGGAAAATACAAGTCAATCTCAAATCTCTTATGAATCCTTTTTTTGAGAGAGATGTGTCAGGCTTTACCTCAGTGATGTCCTCGGAAGGAAGAGTCGGGTGATCCACACCCTCCAGGGAGACTTCTCGAAGAGCTGGAGGGCTGTCAGGGACAAAGTAAGAAATACTGTATGGTAGACGTAGATTGGCCAGGTCTGGGTGAAGTGGCCCGGTAGCCTCCAAAATTGCCCGGGGAGCCCTAAAAGGACCTGTCGATCGGCTAGGCCCGGCCTGCGACGGACCCCCAACCAGAGTGGAAGAAGTGGGATCGGTCATGGGCCTCCTCCTTGGAGTCCTAGTCGAGGGACCCGAAGCCCGAGAAGAACGGGTGCCAAGTGGCTGAGAAGGAACCGGCCCCTGGAAATTATCAAGCCGAGATCCAATGGGCGGCATCAAAAAGATTCCGCAGAACTCATCGTAATCTCCTCCCATAAGGAGCTCCACATGTGGAATACCTTCAGTATGAGCAGCAGTGAGTACCATCTGCCTACCTGCTCTCATGTCCTCAGGAGGGGAAAAAGGGACAGTCCGGCAACCTCTTATCTGAATGTCCACCCTCTCGCCCAAATAATATCGCCGCAGGATGGGGTGCGACAGGACCACCCTCCGCCGAGACAAGGCGTCTGGCCACTGGAAATCAGGATCAGCCTGAATCCAGCTCTGTAGACAGGCAGTCATTGGCCCCACTTCAGCCTATAAAAGATGCAAATATGTTAATAAATCCTTTTTATTTAACATATCTAAGAGTCACTAAAGCACATACCTGCTCCAGAGGGCAAGTATCAAAAAAGGTTCTCAGCTCCTTCAGCGATTTCTTGCACCAAACGATATGAAGGTTTGATTTGTACCATCTCCAAGCCAAAGGCGCCAGCCCTGATCCGAGATCAATCTGAAGCAGCTCTGGGCGAGTGTAGGGAAAGTACTCGAATGCCCAAGTCTGCGAAACAAAAAAGAGAATCAGTGAAAAAGAAAATCAAGACGAACAGAAAAACACAGAAAAGAAGAATGTTCTTTACATTACCTCCCAGAAATAGTAGGCCCCGCTGAGTTTGCAGTGACCTCGACTCAGGTCGCACATATCGTCATACATGCGACTCAGAATAGCACCGGCCCAGTCATACTCCTCCAAATGGGCCAGATTTTCCAAACTCTTCAAGATAGAAGGGTTAAACTTCTCTTTCCTATTGGACCAGAAGGTCGAGGCAAACAGCAGCAACAAGGTGAATCGGGCCACCTGAGTAGCCTTCAGCTCTCCCCGCCCGTATCTAGCATAGATGCCAAGGGCCTGGAGGGATAACCAGCATCTAGAAACGCTCAAAGCAGGGGTGGCAGAGCCTGACTCGACAATCCGTGGCAGATCTATGCCAATCAGCTCCACCATCCGGTCGGGGGAGATCTCAGTCCTCCAGTCATCGTACAGCTCAATCGGTCGAATGCCGAAAGGGATCCCGGAGATCACCGAGAAGTCCGCAGGGGTCAGTGTCAACTTGCCCCAAGAGAAGTGGAAAGTATTGGTGGTGTCCCACCATCTCTCGGCGAAGGCACACAATAACTCCTTATAGTTGTTCCGACCCATGTCAAGATGTCTCAGATAGCCCAGATAAGACGGGCGGATAATCGCGCCAACCGGGTTGTTTTGATCAAATATTTCGAGCGGAACTTCAGCCATAGAACTCTCACCCACATCCAATTTAATACGGGAGTCCTAAAAGGTGAATCAACCTAAGAGTTACTCCTCGGTTCCTTACTAAGGGTAATATCTTAGTTCTACCCTAGCATGCAAACTAATAAAAACAATTCACAGGAAAATTTTCAAAATTCACAATTTGGCCTAAGGCCCAAAATTCACAATTCGGCCTAAGGCCCAAAATTCACAATTCGGCCTAAGGCCCAAAAATTCACAATTTGGCCTAAGGCCCAAAAAAATTCACAATTCGGCCTAAGGCCCAAATAATAAATTATATGCAAACAAAGGTGAAAGGGAGCCTACCTGGGCGAAGATGCCGGTCATGGAGGCGTGAGTATCAGCGTCTGCCATAAGATCGACCTCGTTGAGAGAAATCCCCAGAGACTCGAGAAAATCCTCACCACTGCTGTAGCTTGGGGAAGCCATAGGAGAAGTCTTAAGGCTTTGAGGAAGTTGAGAGAATTTGAGAGAGCTCTTTTGTTTTGGAGAGTGTAGAATGAATGAAATGAGAATTTCAAGCTATTTATAAGCAAATAGCCAAAAGGCGGGTCTCCTGGACGCGTTCGATTTTCGCCTCCAAAATTTGCGTTTCAGACAACCACCGACGCCCATAAATCTTTTTTATGGTTGCCGGTGGGGGGCAACTGTGAATACCCAAATTTTGAGGCTCCAAGAGCCAGTTTTACTGGACTGCAAACAGTCCGGTTGGGCCAGAGGCCTTTCGGAAAGTTCACCGGAAGTATGCCCATATGGTACTTAAAACGTCCGGGACGTCGCGAGGATCGCGGAACTGGTCCCGGAATATTTTTGGAGGTCCAGAACTCTCGAAAAAGCCTTCGGAGCGGAAAAATAGCAGAACCACCGGCCTCGGTGGCTCGGGCCGCTGGGTCACCGGCCTCAGGCAGCCCAGCCACCGAGCTCCGGCGGCCCGGCCGCCGAGCTCAGGCAGCCCGCGGCGGCCCGGCTGCCCAACCCGGCGGCCCAGCCGCCGAAACAGTCCGTTTTTGCTTATAAATACAGGCCCGGTGTGACCTTTCAACTCACTCAGTCTGTGTTGACGGACGCTCCTTCTCCCCTACGCTCCTTGCTATTCTTTACTGCTTTTCTGCATTTTAGTTTAGCTTTAATTGCTTTCTTGCTTTGTTAAGTGGTCATTAAAATCAAATTAATTAATTTTCCCTTAACGAGGAGCTTAACCTGGAGTTAAGAAGCGGTCGACGATTAAATCAGGTACATGAACTAAACTCTGCCTATTTAATTTTAGCACTTCATGCATGCTTCTCTTCTACTCCTAATAACTCTACAACTGCATAAATGCATCCATGTCATCATTAAGCAAACAAATTGCTTCAAGTAAATAAATTTAAGCTAAATGCCCGGTTAATTAATAATCGTGGTATTAAAGCCTAAATCCGACAATATTGGCTTAAACTACCTAGTTAATTAAATGGCTATGGTATAATTGCCTTTATTTCGAACAGTCCTGCTTAAGTCCAATTAATCAATAATTGAGACTAAAAAGCTTTAATTAAACACATTTTTGTCTTGGCAATACATTGCCTACATTGCAATTCAAATAATCACTTTTGGCAAACAAATTACCTGTAAGTGAGATTAATCTTTTTCTTAAGTGACAAATCGCTTAAATCACAATTTTTGGCTAAAAGCCTTCAAACAATTGCTTTTGGCAAATAAATTGCCTTAAGTCAATCAATTTTGGCAACAATCACCCAATCACCAACTTTTGGCAATAAATTGCCTAAATCAATATTTTGGCTTTAAAGCCTTCAAACAATCAATTTTTGGCGACAATCGCCTAATAATCAATTTTTGGCAACAATTGCCTAAATCAAACTTTTTGGCTAAAAGCCATTAAAATCAACACTTTTGGCATCAAATGCCTAAAAATCAATTTTCAGGCAGAATGCCTAAACAAAATGCACAAAGCATACACACACTCATGCATAAAGCATCCCCATTCAAAGCCCTCTAAAAGAGGCCTATCGAACTACGTTGACTTTGATCTTCCATTCAAACGAAAGTACGTAGGCACGTTTGGGATTTAACCCTAAGCGGCAAGTCAAAATCACATAAACACTTTCACTGGTCCAATTGCATCATTTACCCTGCAAAAGCATTCATTGTTTTGGTTAGTTCATCAGCATGACATAGTGTCGGGATCCACCTCGGGTTCGTAGACCATGCCTTAACATTGGGTTAATTAATCTAGCATTTAGGTTAATTAAAATTGGAGTCACTTAGGGATTTTTCCTAGTTTACCCTAGAATAATTAAACAAGGTGGCGACTCACACATTCACGTGCATTTCTGCCCTTAGTCACATGCATTCATATGCCTATGTTTTGGGGTAGGGGTTCACAATCACAGAAAAGTCTGTAGGAGTCATTGTCAACTCGCCCCAAGAAAAGTGGAAGGTATTGGTGGTATCCCACCATCTCTCGGCCAAAGCACCCAGTAATTCTTTGTGGCTGCTCTGACCCACATCAAAATGCCTCAGGTAGCCCAAACAGGACGGACAATCGCCCCAACTGGGTTATTGTGATCAAATATCTCGATCGGAATTTCGGCCACAGAACTCTCACCCACATCCAATTTAATATAAGGGTCCTAAAAGGTAAAGCAATCTAAGAGTTATTCCTCGGTTCCTTACTAAGGATAATATCTTAGTTCTACCCTAGCATGCATACTAATAAAACAGTAAGTGCAGAAAAATAAAAAAAAATTCACATTTTGGCCCCTAAGGCCCAAAAATTCACATTTTGGCCTCTAAGGCCCAGAAAATAATTAAAACAAATAAAAGTGAAAGGGAGCTTACCTGGGCGTAGATGCCAGTTATGGAGGCGTGAGTGTCAGTGTCCGCCGTAACATTGACTTCGTCGAGGGAAATTCCCAAAGACTCCAGAAAATCCTCATCGCTGCTGTGGCTCGGAGAAGTCATGATGAGGAAGTTGAGAGAATTTGAGAGAGCTCCTTGATTTGAAGAGTTTAGAATGAATGAAAAGTGAAAATTTCAAGCTATTTATAAGGGAAAGGCTAAAAGGCGGGTCTTTTGGACGCGTCTGATTTTCGCCTTCAAAATTTGTGTTTCAAACAACCACCGACTCCCATAAATCATTTTTATGGTTGCCGGTGGGGGGCAACTATGAATACCCAAATTTTGAGGCTCAAAAAGCCAGTTTTCCCAGACCGGAAGCCATTCGGAAAGTTCACCGAAAGTATGCCAATATGGTACTTGAAATGTCCGAAAAATTACGAGGATCGCAGAACTGGTCCCGGAATATTTTTTGGAGGTACGAAACTCCCAAAAAAGCCTCCGGAATGAAAAGACTAGCTAGTCCGCCGGCCACGGCGGCGCCGGCCGTCGCCCACTGCGGCTTCGGCCGCCCCGACCACGGCATCAGCGGCCGCCCTCTAGCCCAATTTTTGCCTATAAATGTAGCCCCGACACTCCGTTTTTACACACTCAGTCTGTGTTGACGGACGCTCCTTCTCCCCTACGCTCCTTGCGATTCTTTTACTGCTTTTCTGCATTTTAGTATAGGCTTTTATTACTCTGCTGTTGTGATATTTGGCCACTTAAATTAAATTAAATTAACTAATATTCCCCAAACGAGGAGCTTAATCCGGAGTTTTCAAGCTGAAGCTAAGAAGCGGTCACCAATTAACTCAGGTAATAATGAAACCCTGCTATTTAATTTCAGCATTTCATGCATATTTCTCTTCTACTCCTAATTCTACAACTGCATTCACACCATCGTCATCATTCTGGCAAATAAATTGCCTTAAGTAAACAAGTTTAGGCTAAAATGCCCGGTTAATCAATAATCGTGGTATTCATGCCAAACTCCGACAATATTGGCTAAAGCCTAGTTAATTAATAGCTATGGTATAATCGCCTTTATTTCGAACAGTCCGGCTTAAGTCCAATTAATCAATAATTATGGCTAAAAGGCCTTAATTAAACACGCTTTTCTTGGCAATAAATTGCCTATATTGCAATTCAATTGATTGCTTTTGGCAAACAAATTGCCTATAAGTAGATTAACCATTTTTAGCGACAAATCGCTTAAATCAAAGTCTTTGGCAAAATGCCTTGAATTAATCAATCTTTTGGCTAAAAGCCTTAAAATCAATCAATTTTTGCGACAATCGCCCAATCAACCCTTTTGGCAAACAAATTGCCTATGTCAACTCATTTTGGCTAAAAGCCTTCAAATAATCACTTTTGGCAAATAAATTGCCTCAAATCAATCAAAATGAGTGATTTAAGGCTTTTAGCCAAAAGATTGATTAATTCAAGGCATTTTGCCAAAAATTCGATTTAAGCGATTTGTCGCTAAAAATGATTAATCTACTTATAGGCCATTTGTTTGCCAAAAGTGATCAATTGAATTGCAATATAGGCAATTTATTGCCAAAAAACGTATTTAATTAAGGCCATTTAGCCACAATTATTGATTAATTGGACTTAAGCCGGACTGTTCGAAATAAAGTCGATTATACCATAGTCATTAATTGACTAGATACTCTAGCCAATATTGCCGGATTTAGGCTTTAATACCACGATTATGAATTAACCGGGCATTTAATCTTAATCATATTTAATTAAGGCATTTTATTTGCCTAATTGATGACGTGAATGCATTGATGCAGCAGTTTAAAATTAAATAGGCAGAGTTTCATGTATGTACCTGAGTTAATTGGCGGCCGCTTCTTAGCTTCAGCTTAAAAAACTCCGGATTAAGCTCCTCGTTCGGGGAATATTAATTAATTTAATTTAATTTAAGTGGCCAAATATCACAACAGCAGAGTAATAAAAAGCATATACTAAAATGCAGAAAAGCAGTAAAAGAATCGCAAGGAGCGTAGGGGAGAAGGAGCGTCTGTCAACACAGATTGAGTGAGTAAAAACTGAGGAATCGGGGACAATTTATAGGCAAAAATCGGGCTGGAGGGCGGCCGTTGCCGCCGTGGCGTCGGCGGCCGGAGCCGCCGTCATCGGCGGCAGCCGCTGCCATTTGCGGCGGCAGGCGCCGCCTTGTACGGCGGATGCCGCCGCCGTGGCTAGCGGGTGCGCTAGTCTTTTGTTCCGGAAACTTTTCCGGGAGTTTTGGACCTCCAAAAAATATTTCGGGACCAATTCTGCGATCCCCGTAATTTTCTGGACGTTTCAAGTACCATATTGGCATACTTTCGGTAAATTTCCAAAATGGCCTCCGGTCCGATCGGACTGTTTGCAGTCTGGGAAAATAGGCTTTTGAGCCTCAAAATTTGAGTATTCACAGTTGCCCCCCACCGGCAACCATAAAAATGATTTATGGGAGTCGGTGGTTGTTTGAAAAACAAATTTTGAAGGCGAAAGTCGGACACGTCCAGAAGACCCGCCTTTTGGCCTTTTTGGCCAAATTGGGCATTTTTGGGCCTTTGGGGCCAAATTAAGAATTTTTGGGCCTTTTTGGCCAAACTGGGTATTTTTGGGCCTTTGGGGCCAAATTGAGAATTTCTTGGGCCTTAGGGGCCAAAATGTGAACTTCTGGGCCTTAGGGGCCAAAATGTGAATTTTTTTTCCTACACTTACTGTTTTATTAGCATGCACAATTGGACTAAGAGTCTCTCCAAGGTAGAAAAGATCAATTTGGGGAGGTACGGTCTATTTCCTGGTATGACATCACCTGCTTTATCTAGGTTAGCTTCCGCCATACCCGAGTTTACCTGCTATGCCTTACACACTGTACTTGGTACTGCGTTTCGCGCGTTTTGAGGCAGATGGGGATAGACCAGACTATTTCGATTGTGGATGGCATTTCAGCTGATTCAGCCATCACTCCGAGTGTTACCTGAGCCGTCCTTAGGGCTTGGGTTAGAGACCATCACATGGTTAGGCCTTTACCTAATCCTGCCGGTGTTCAGACTTCTCCTGAGTATCGGACATGGTTCATTACCGTTGTCTGGCTGGTTGAAAGGCCAAGGAGGAACGTACTGCTGAGTGCACTTGAAGGTTAGGCTCAGGCTGACACTGATAATGAGGTTGGGACTGACGAGGAGATTGTGTTGGCTCCCCGGACAGGCGAGGTTGGAGAGAGTTCAGCAGCTAGGGATGACTCGAAGGATGTTGCCCCACGGAGGTGATGGGACACCTAGACTCTTATAGGCTTTTGGACTTTTGTTGTTTTTTCCCTTATTTTGACTTTTTTGACTTTTTATTTGGGACTTTGACTTTGGATTTTGGATTTTGTTCTTTGGCTTTGGATGTATGTTTCGTTTTTTTTTTTTTTTTTTTTTTTTTTGGACTTGGACTTGGACTTAGACTTCATTATTTATTTATTTTTCTTGGACTCTTTTGCTTTCTGCTTGACTTCGGACTGTTTGACTTTATTGCTTTAATTGGGAATGTCTGTGACTTTTAAGCTTTCCAAGCATTTTCCAACTTTATTTATTCAAGCTCTAATTTTTGCCTAAGCCGCCCTTTCGGGTTTTCAACTTAGCGAGCTACCCATTTTTGCCTAAGCCGCCCTTTTCGGGTTTTCAACTTAGCGGCCCCCGACTTTTGCCTAAGCCGCCCTTTCAGGTTTTCAACTTAGCGGGTTTTCCTCTTTTTTTTTTACTTCTTTTTTTTCTTTTTTTTTCACTTCTTTTTTTTCTTTTTTTTTCTTTCCTCTTTTTCTCTCTTTTTTTTGTTGGCAAAGAAGAATAAAATATGAAATGATTTTTTTTTATTGCTTAGACCGCGCCCAAAGAGGGCTGCCTACATATCTCCGATACACAATTTCTTTTTTCCGAGGAGAATCAGGTCCAATGTAGCTCTTTTTTACATTATGCAATGCTTATTATACAAAATATCTTTTTAACTGATCTAAATTACATGGATTCGTGAATTCCAAACCATCCAAATCAGTCAAAATGACGGCTCCGTCAGACAATATTTTCTTCAACACATAGGGTCCAGCCCAATGAGGACAAAACTTCCCACGTGGGTCTATGATTGGCTGTCTAATTTCCTTCAGGACCAAACAACCTTCTTCCAGTTTTCGGTCTTTGACCTTCTTATTAAAATGCCTAGCCATTCTCCTCTAGTAAACCTGAGTTTGGTGGATCGCTTGCAATCGTTTTTCGTCCATACCCAAGAGTTGCAAATGATAATTCTTAGCCCAATCTGCTTCGCTAATCTGGCTTTCCTGGACAATCCTCGCCGACTAAACTTCCAGCTCAATAGGCAACACTGCTTCCATACCATACACTAAGGAATACAGAGTTGCTCCGGTGGGCGTTCTGATTGAAGTCCTATATCCCCATAAGGCATTTGGTAATTGTTCGTGCCAAGCTTTATGCTTTTGAACTGTCTTTTGTAAAATGACTTTTATAGCCTTATTTGCAGCCTCTACAGCCCCATTTGTTTGTGGCCGATAGGGTGAAGACTTGTGATGCTGAATCTTCTTTTGCTTCAGCAGGTCAGAAAATTCACTTTGAAAGTGGGACCCGTATCAGTAATGATCTCGAATGGCGTTCCGTACCGACAAAGGATGTTAGTACGAACGAACTGTGCTGCCTTCTTGGCATTCAAGACCGCATAGGAGGCTGCCTCAATCCACTTAGTAAAATAATCAACAGCGACCAGGATAAATTGGTGACCATTGGAAGCCTTTGGGTGGATTTTTCCGATCACGTCTATGCCCCAAGTTGCGAAAGGCCAAGGTGAAGCAATGGGATTCAAATTGACCGGAGGCCGTCTTTGCAGCTTAGCAAAAATTTAACACTCATGGCACTTCTGCGCGTGCCTCACGCAAACTGCATTCATGGTTGACCAGTAATAACCCAGGTTCACAATTTTCCGAGCCAAGGCTATCCCATGCATGTGTGGACCAGACTCCCCATTATGTAAGGAATCCATGATGGTTTGAGCTTCTCCCTCATCAACGCACCTTAGGTGCAGGCCATTCCAACTTCTTTTGTATAGAACTCCCCCAGTAAGGAAATATCCGGATGCTAACTGTCTCAATGTCCGTTGATCAGTCTTGGTGGATCTCTCCGGGTAGGCTTCATTCTGAAGATAATTCTGTATATCCCAATACCAGGGCTTGTCATCCACCAAATTCATGATATGTGCTGGCTGTTTCTGTAGCCGAACCGTTAGAGGTCGAATGACTTGGTCTCCCCCTACATTAACCATGGAGGCCAAAGTAGCCAGAGCATCAGCAAACTGATTTTTGGCTCGCGGCAAGTAGTGGAAGGATAAATCCTCAAATTGCTGAGCCAATTCGTCCAAGCGTTGTAGGTAAGGAGCCAAACGCTCTTCCTTAATTTTTCATTTTCTCAAAGCTTGGGAGACTATTAAATTGGAATCCCCGAAAACGTTAAGGACCTTTATTCCCTTTTCTAGGGCTGCTTCTAACCCCTTTATGCAAGCTTCATACTCGGCTTCATTGTTGGTGCAGTCGAAATCTAATTTGACTGCGATTGGGACGTATTCTCCATAAGGAGTTTTGAATACGACTCCAACCCCATTTCCATGGTAGTTTGAAGCTCCATCGAAGTACATTTCCCAGATTAGGAAATTCTACCTCCGGCATTTGGTCTTCGACCGGTAATTCTGCTAATTGATCAGCCAAGGCTCCGCCTTTCACTGCCTTCCATTGTACAAATTTTAAATCATAGGCTGCGAGCACCGACACCCACTTAGCCATCTTACTGTCAAGAACCGGCCTCTCCATAAGGAATTTCAAGGGGTTCGATTCAGAAATAACGTATGTGGTGTAGGATGAGAGGTAGTGCTGCAGCTTTGTACAAGCCCAAACTAGAGCCAGACACAACTTCTCTATCTTATTGTATTTTAGCTCGTAGTCTAGCATCCTTTTGCTGAGGTAATACACGGCATTTTCTACCCTTGTATCTTCTGCTTGCTGAGCTAGCATTGCACCCATCGCTTCTTCTGTCACTGATAGGTACAATAGCAAATGTTTTCCTAGCCTTGGTGGCTGTAAAACCAGTGGGGATAACAGATATTGCTTGACTTGGTCGAAAGCTTTCTGATAATTCTCATTCCATTTGATGGCTACTCCTTTCCTGAGTAATTTGAAAATTGGACCACAAGTATCGACCAATTGATTAATGAACCGGCTGATGTACTGTAGCCTTCCCAAGAAACCCCGAACTTCTTTTTCCGTCTTCGGTGCTGGCATTTCCAGAATGGCTTTGGCTTTTGAAGGGTCAATCTCTATGCCCTTCCGACTGATCATATGCCCTAGAAATACTCCGGATGTAGCTCCAAACAGACATTTTGCCGGGTTGAGCTTTAAATTGTACTTTCGAAGTCTAAGGAAGAACTTCTCAAGTGCTGTTTTATGTTCTTCGGCTGTTTTTGATTTAACAACCATATCGTCCACATACACTTCTACTTCTTTGTGAATCATGTCATGGAAGACGGTCGTTGCCATTCTTTGATAGGTCGCCCCGGCATTTTTGAGCCCAAAAGGCATAACCCTGTAGCAGTAGGTTCCCCACTCCGTGATGAATGCCGTTTTTTTCTTTGTCTGGCAAATGCATCATTATTTGATTGTACCCGACAGCGAGATTGGTCAAGGAGACCATCTCGTGTCCAGCCATTCGGTCCACCAACAAGTCAATATGTGGCAGGGGGAAGTCGTCCTTCGGACATGCTTTATTCAAATCCTGGTAATCCACACACATTCTGACTTTGCCATCTTTCTTCAGCACCGGCACAATATTCGCTAACCATGTCGGGTAGGCAATGGGTTCTATGAACTTATTCTCCAATTGCTTGGCTACTTCCTCCTTGATTTTCAAGGACCATTCTGTTTTCAGCCTTCTTAGCTTCTGTTTTACTGGCTTAGCCTCAGGGTATAGTGGAATCTTGTGCACCGCTATTGTCGGGTCAATTCCCGTGATGTCACTTGCCTTCCACATGAAGCAATCGGCAAACTTCTTCAAACATTCAATGACCTGTTCCCTGTTCACACAGTCAGATGCAATGTATGTATGTTCATTTTCTTCTTTGCCAATTATTATTTTTTCCTTTTCATTTTTTATTTCATTTATTTCTTTTTCATTATTTTTGCTTGGAAGTGCTTGGAAAGATAGACACACGGGGTAGTTAAGAATTTGCAAGCCTTTATTGATCATGACGGAATCGTCCTCAAAAATTACACCAAATTTAAAGTCTGGATTTTCTAAATCCGACACAGACGACTCAGAACTGGAACTGGACTCTGACTTGGTTTCAGACTCGAGGTCAGACTCAGACTCAGTACAGGACTTGATTACAGACTCTAGGTTTGACTCGGAAGGGGGTTTATCAGCAGCGCACTCCTCCTCGGCGTACCAGTTGGTGAGAGGCCCTTCGCACGGCTTGATCAGGCTCAGCAGGTCTTGGTTCCCGTCACTTCCTGTAATGACTGCAACCTCGTGAAAGAGACTGGGTTGCATGAAGTCTTCTACTTCTAGTTCTGTTATTGTTTCGGGCTTGTTGCCCCAGACATCAGAGAATATTTCTAACCCAGGCAGCATCTTCTTATCAGTCGGGCAGCGGAATGGTTCTTGGAAGCCACGATAAGGAATCGTTTCTCCCGGTTTGCAGAAGTAACCATTCAAAGTTAAAAGGTAAGGCCGCATTTGTATACTCTCCTTCCTTCCCCTCCTGGTTCTCTCAGCACGGTCTTCATCAGTGGGCTCATAACCCAGTCCAAAGGTCCCTTCATTCACCGGACACTCCCAGGCTTGCAGTGTGGGGTATGTCTTTCCGGACCTTGCCATAATCATTCCCGGCAGATAGGACATCTTTAGCATTAAAGGCACTATGCAGTTTATTTGCACCGTCCCGAAATCAAAGAGAATTCAAGAGTTTGCAGCCTTTCCTTCTATGAACTGCACAGTGTCATATTGAAATCCCAAGAGGGGCAAATTGGTAGTTTCAGGGTTGACCTCAAAGAGAGGCTGGCCCTTTGGCTTCTTGAGCTGGCTGTAGTCATCCCCCTGAATAGTGATCACCTTGTCCTCATAAGGAAATTTGACCTTTTGGTGTAGGGAAGAGGGTACTGCCTTAGCATGATGTATCCATGGTCGACCCAGAAGTAGGTTGAAGCTAGTAGGCACATTAATCACCTGGAACGGTACCTCCATTATGACTAGCCCAATTGCCAATTTTAGTGTAGCAACCCCCAATACTTCCCTCCGGATGCTGTCATATGCTTTTACTATCTGGTCCGATGGAATGAAATCTGTTTCTTCCGACCCTAGACAGTTGGCTACCTTTAGTGGGCAGACGTTCAGTGCTGACCCATTATCAATGAGAACCATGGGCACAGTCTTTTCTCTGGTTTGAACTGTGACATAAAGGGCATTGTTGTGACTGCCTCCCTCCTTTGGTAAGTCATCATCAGAAAACCCGATGCTTTGCATCTTTGATGATTGGGTGAGGGTGGACACCAACACTTCAGGGCTAACTTCCATCGATGTTTGGAGTTGACTCAAAGCCTTGCAAAGAGCTTGGCGATGAGGAAAGGATGATGCCAGAAGTTCCTAAATTGACACTTTAGCCTGGGTCTTCTTCAACTGTGAGAGTACCGGGTCTTCCTTTGGCTCCTCTGCCCTCTGGTAGGGGTTATTTTGGACTTTTTCCAGGACCAGTGGTTCATACTGTCTTCCGCTCCTAGTTATTGCATCGATCTCTTCAGTCAGGTCATTCAGATCCAGGACACAGATTTCATTCATTTCTAGGAATAGTTCGAAAGGATCGATCAATTCCTGGTCAGAAACAACAACATTTACCCCGTGATTCGGCAAGGGGTTAGTGCTAATGTTCGGCTTACTTCTCGGAATAATTGAACCGTTGTCCACTAGGTCTTGGATGCGATTCTTAAGCGTCCAGCACGCTTCAGTCTTGTGCCCACTACCCTGATGGTACTCACAGTATTCGTCGGTTCTGTAGTTCCTTGGTAATGGGTTGGGTGGTGGCCTGGCTTCCAAAGGCTTAAAGTAATTAGCTTTGATAGCCTCTTGGAACACTAAAAGGATTGGCATCCCGAGATCAGTATATGTTCTTCTTGACTGACCGCCACTTCTCATATTTCCCACACATAAAGGATTTGTGGGGGTGATGCTTGCCACTTCGTGGACTTTGCTAGCTTGGCTAGGTTTCTTGTATTTTGAGGTTCCCAAGTCTTCTTTCAGTTGCCCCATTTGAATTAAATCTTCTACCTTCGTAGCAGTGGCAATGAGCGACTGAAACGTTGGTAGGTACTGGGTTTGTAGTTGTTGTTGGTAGACAGGCTTTAGGTTCTTTATAATTATGTCCACCTGTTCTTGCTCAGAAGGCCGGTTGATCATTTGGGCGGCCTTGGCCCTCCACCTCGTAAGGAACGAGGAAAAGGGTTTGTTGTTTTTCTGTTTAGTGGTTTCCAGTTCCCTCCGAGTAACATCAACCTCCATGTTATAGTGGTATTGCGTATTAAACGCATTGCAGATGTCCTCCCAGGTCTTCATCTTAGACCGGTCCAGATTGACAAACCACCTCAAAGTAGCACCAGTCAGAGATTGTTGGAACAACTGAGCAAGGAGCTTGCTGCTCAATCCAAACGGGTTAAGGGCACCCACATACATTTTTAGGTGCGTTTTGGGACAAGTGGTTCCATCAAACTTGTCCATGTTGGGCATTTTGAACTTCGTGGGTAGTCTTGCTTCGGGGAACAAGGACAAGGAGTCCATGTCCACCATTTCCTTGTGTGTCTTGAGGGCAGTAATAGACCTTTCCAACAGTTCCAGTTTTTCTCTCATTTTCTGAGCTTCCAGCTCAGAAGCAGTTCTGGAGGGCATGTCATCCAGGTTAAGGGCAGGGTTTGTTGGTTCAGCAGCAGGTCCCTGATTGGAGGTAGCAGGTCCACTTCCCCCTGTGAAAGCCCCATTTCCATTACCACCACCTAGTTCAGCTATCAGGGCAGTCCTTTGGGCAGCCAATGCCTCATTCATTCTGGCCTCCATTCTGGCCTCCAGTTGTTCAATGAGGTTTTGGATGTCAGTAAGTGATGCCATTGGTGCAGTTGGAGTTGGTGAAGTTGAAGCCGGTGAAGTTGGTGAAGCGGGTGAGGTAGGTGATAGCACTGTAGGTGTGATTGGAACTTGGATAGGCACTTCAACAGCGGGTACCTGATAGGATAAAGGTAGCTGGATTAGGGTACAGTGGGTAGTATTCTGTATCAGGGTAGCTGAAGTGGATCGACTCTTTGTCCAACTGTGCATGACTAAAAACAAAAGAGTGTTTTGTCTTCTCTTTGTGTTTATTCAATGTGTATGATATGTCGTGAATGCTCACAACAGCACGTCATAATCTGTTTATGATATGATTCGCATCATTGGGTGCATACAGCCCTAAAGGATAGGTTCTATAGGCTATGACACAAATAGAGAATTGGCTTATTAAGGGACCCTTGAACCTTGAGCATGGATATACCTAACCACATGTGAAACAAAGAGTTTCGCGTGGGTCCAACGGTACGCATACTCATGAGCCATCCCCAAAAGGATTAGGGATGGTTTGCGGTAACAGGGAGGACGCTTTGGCTGTCCGTTGACATAATCAAAGAGACCTGCCGATCAGCGCTACTTGCTATCCAGACTCAGAAGTTTGAACAGAGAGAGAAGAAATTCATTTGAAATTCGTTCTTTTATGCAATGGAGAAAAAGATTCTCAATCGTGCAAATAAATCAACAAATTTAAATGATTTAAAGTAAATTTCAATTAGGTCAAAATTTTCCTTATTAAGCATTCTTAAAGAAAGAATACCTAATCCATGTTAGGGTACCCTGCAAAACAAAGCATAGTAAAATGATGCCCTAAAGAAGGGCCAGTTAGTTTACACAGCAATTGTAGTCCACTTTATGCAAAATGATTACATAAGTTCCCCAGTGAAGTCGCCAAACTGTGAACCCCTCCCCCAAAATATCATAAAAAATGCATATGACCAAAGGGCAGAAATGCACGTGAATGTATGAGTCGCCACCTTGTTTATTTATTTTAGGGTAAACTAGGAAAAAACCCTAAGTTGACTCCAATTTTAATTAACCTAATTACTAGATTAATTATCCCAATGTCTAAGGCACAATCTTCGAACCCGAGGTGGATCCTGAGACTATGTCATGCTGATGAACTAACCAAATAAATGAATGCTTTGCAGGGTAAATGATGTAATTGGACCAATGAAAATGTTTAAGTGATTTCGACTTGCCGCTCGGGGTTGAATCCCAAACGTGCCTACGTACTTCCGTTTGAATGGAAGATCAAAGTCAACGTAGTTCATTCATTGGTTAGTTAATCAGCATGACATAGTCTCGGGATCCACCTCGGGTTCGAAGATTGTGCCTTAAACATTGGGATAATTAATCTAGTAACTAGGTTAATTAAAATTGGAGTCAACTTAGGGTTTTTTTCTAGTTTACCCTAAAATAATTAAACAAGGTGGCGACTCATACATTCACGTGCATTTCTACCCTTAGTCATATTCATCATATGCATATATTTTTGGGGGAGGGGTTCACAGTTTGGCGACTTCGCTGGGGAGACTTATGTAATCATTTTGCATAAAGTGGACTACGATTGTTGCATCAACTAACCTGCCCTTCTTTAGGGTATTATTTTACTATGCTTTGTTTTGCAGGGTACCCTAGCAAAGATTAAGTGTTCTTTCTTTAAGAATGCTTAATACGGAGAATTTGGACCTAATTGAATTTTACTTTAAATCATTTAAATTTGTTTATTTATTTGTACGAATTGAGAATCCTTTTCTCCATTGCATAAAAAATGAATTTCAAATAAATTTCTTCTATCTCTGTTCAAACTTCTGAGTCTGGATAGCAAGTAGCGCTGATCGGCAGGTCTCTTTGATTATGTCGACGGACAGCCAAAGCATCTTCCCTGTTACCGCAAACCATCCCTAATCCTTTTTGGTGTGGCCTATGAGTATACGTATCGTTGGACCCACGCGAAACTCTTTGTTTCACATGTGGTTAGGTATATCCTTACTCAAGGTTCAAGGGTCCCTTAATAAGCCTATTCTCTATTTGTGTCATAGCCTATAGAACCTATCCTTTAGAGCTGTATGCACCCAATGATGTGAATCATTTCATTAAGACAGATTATGATGTGTTGTTGTGCGCATTCACGACATATCATAAACATTAAGAACATGAAAAGGAACACAAAATACCCTTTTTAGTCATGCACAGTTGGACAAAGAGTCGATCTACCTCACATTAGCTACCCTGATACATGAACCACTATACCCTAATCCAATTACCCTTATACTTACAGGTACCCATTGTTCGAGTGCCTATCCAAGTTCCAGTCACACCTTCAGTGCTATCACCAACCTCACCAGCTTCACCAATCTCACCAGTTTCACCAACTTCACCAACTTCAACTGCACCAATGGCATCACTCACTGACATCCAAAACCTCATTGAACAACTGGAAGCCAGAATGGAGGCTAGAATGAATGAGGCATTGGCTGCCTAGAGGACTGCCCTAATAGTTGAATTAGGTAATGGTAATGGAAATGGGGCTTCGGCCGGGGGAAGTGGACCTGCTACCTCCAATCAGGGACCTGCTGCTGAACCAACAAGCCCTGCCCTTAACCTGGATGACATGCCCTCCAGAACTGCTTATGAGCTAGAAGCTCAGAAAATGAGAGAAAAACTGGAACTTTTGGAAAGGTCTATTACTACCCTCAAGACACATAAGGAAGTGGTGGACATGGACTCCTTGTCCTTGTTTCCCGAAGCAAGATTGCCCACAAAGTTCAAAATGCCCAACATGGACAAGTTTGATGGAACCACTTGTCCCAAAACACACCTGAAAATGTATGTGGGTGCCCTTAACCCGTTTGGATTGAGCAGCGAGCTCCTTGCTCAGTTGTTCCAACAATCTCTGACTGGTGCTGCTTTGAGGTGGTTTGTCAGTTTGGACCGATCTAAGATGAAGACCTGGGAAGACATCTGCAATGCGTTTAATACGCAATACCACTATAATATGGAGGTTGATGTTACTCGAAGGGAACTAGAAACCACCAAACAGAAAAACAACGAACCCTTTTCCTCGTTCCTTACGAGGTGGAGGGCCAAAGCCGCCCAAATGATTAACCGGCCTTCTGAGCAGGAACAGGTGGACATAATTATAAAGAACCTGCAGCCTGTCTACCAACAACAACTACAAACCCAGTACCTACCAACGTTTCAGTTGCTCATTGCCACTGCTACGAAGGTAGAAGATTTAATTCAAATGGGGCAACTGAAAGAAGACTCGGGAACCTCAAAATACAAGAAACCTAGCCAAGCTAGCAAAGTCCACGAAGTGGCAAGCATCACCCCCACGAATCCTTTACGCGTGGGAAATATGAGAAATGGCAATCAGTCGAGAAGAACATATACTAATCTCGGGATGCCAATCTTGGTAATCCGAGAGGCTGTCAAGGCAAATTACATTAAGCCTTTGGAAGCCAGGCCACCACCCAACCCATTACCAAGGAACTATAGAACCGACGAATACTGTGAGTACCATCAGGGTAGTGGGCACAAGACTGAAGCGTGCTGGACACTTAAGAACCGCATCCAAGACCTGGTGGACAACGGTTCAATTATTCCAAGGAGTAAGCCAAACATTAGCACTAATCCCTTACCAAATCACAGGGTAAATGCTATTGTTTCTGACTAGGAATTGATCGATCCTTTCGAGCTATTCCTAGAAATGAATTAAATCTGTGTCCTAGATTTGAATGACCTAACTAAAGAGGTCGATGCTATAACCAGGAGCGAAAGACAGTATGAACCACTAGTCCTGGACAAAGTCCAAAATAACCCCTACCAGAGGGCAGATGAGCCAAAGGAAGACCCGATACTATCACAGTTGAAGAAGATCCAGGCTAAAGTGTCAATTTGGGAACTTTTGGCATCATCCTTTCCTCATCGCCAAGATCTTTGCAAGGCTTTGAGTCAACTGCAAACATCGGTGGAGGTTAGCCCCGAAGTGCTGGTATCCACCCTCACCCAATCATTAAAGATGCAAAGCATCGGGTTTTCTGATGGTGACTTACCCAAGGAGGGAGGCAGTCACAATAATGCCCTTTATGTCATTGTTCAGACTAGAGATAAAACTGTGCCCATGGTTCTCATTGATAATGGGTCAGCACTGAACGTCTGCCCACTAAGGGCAGCCAGCTGTCTAGGGTTGGAAGAAACAGATTTCATTCCATCGGACCAAATAGTGAAAGCATATGACAGCACCCGGAGGGAAGTATTGGGGGTTGCTACACTAAAATTGGCAATTGGGCCAGCCACAATGGAAGTACCGTTTCAGGTAATTGATGTGCCTACCAGTTTCAACCTACTTCTGGGTCGACCATGGATACACCATACTAAGGCAGTGCCCTCTTCCCTACACCAAAAGGTCAAGTCTCCATATGAGGATAAGGTTATCACTATCCAGGGGGATGACTACAGCCAGCTCAAGAAGCCAAAGGGCCAGCCTCTCTTTGAGGTCAACCCTGAAATTGCCAATTTTCCCCTCTCGGGATTTCAATATGACACTGTGCAATTCATAGAAGGAAAGACTGTAAACTCTCAAATTCTCTTTGATTTTGGGACGGTGCAAATAAACTGCATAGTGCCTTTAATGCTAAAGATGTCCTATCTACCGGGAATGATTATGGCAAGGTCTGGAAAGACATACCCCACACTGCAAGCCTGGGAGTGTCCGGTGAATGAAGGGACCTTTGGATTGGGTTATGAGCCCACTAATGAAGACCGTGCTGAGAGACCCAGTAGGGGAAGGAAGGAGAGTATACAAATGCGGCCTTACCTTTTGACTTTGAATGGTTACTTTTGCAAACCGGGAGAAACGATTCCTTATCGTGGCTTCCAAGATCCATTTCGCTGCCCAACTGCTAAGAAGATGCTGCCTGGGTTAGAAATATTCTCTAATGTCTGGGGCAACAAGCCCGAAACAATAACTGAACTAGAAGTGGAAGACTTCATGCAGCCCAGTCTCTTTGACGAGGTTGCAGTCATTACAAGAAGTGATGGGAATCAAGACCTGCTGAGCCTGATCAAGCCATACGAAGGGCCTCTGTGAACCCCTCCCCCAAATATCATGGCATATGAATGCATGTGACTAAGGGCAGAAATGCACGTGAGTGTGTGAGTCGCCACCTTGTTTAATTATTTTAGGGTAAACTAGGAAAAAACCCTAAGTGCCTCCAATTTTAATTAACCTAAATGCTAGATTAATTAACCCAATGTTAAGGCATGGTCTACGAACCCGAGATGGATCCCGAGACTATGTCATGCTGATGAACTAACCAAAACAATGAATGCTTTGCAGGGTAAATGATGCAATTGGACCAGTGAAAGTGTTTATGTGATTTTGACTTGTCGCTCGGGGTTAAATCCCAAATGTGCCTACATACTTCTGTTTGAATGGAAGATCAAAGTCCACGTAGTTCGATATGCCTTTTTAAAAGGGCTTTGAATGGGTATGCTCAATGCATGGGTGTGTGTATGCTTCATGCATTTTGTTTAGGCATTTTGCCTGAAGATTGATTGACTTTTAGGCATTTGATGCCAAAATTGTTGATTTAAGGCTTTTAGCCAAAAAGAATGATTTAGGCAATTGTTGCCAAAATTGATGTGATTTAGGCGATTGTCGCCAAAATGATTGTTTGAAGGCTTTTAGCCGAAATAAATTGATTTAGGCAATTTATTGCCAAAAATGGGTTAGGCGATTTGTCGCCAAAGTGATTAAGGCATTTGTGCCAAAAGTTGGTATTGGAAGGCATTTAGCCAAAAGATTTAGGCAATTTATTTGCCAAAAGTGATTATTCGGGCGTTTGTCGCCAAAATGACTGATTTAAGGCTTTTAGCCAAAATGAATTGATTTAGGCAATTTTCGCCAAAAGTTGATGTGATTTAGGCGATTGTCGCCAAAATGATTGTTTGAAGGCTTTTAGCCAAAAGATTGATTAATTCTAAGGCATTTTGCCAAAGCTTCTGATTTAAGCGATTTGTTGCTAAAAAGTGGTTAATCTAATTTATAGGCAATTTGTTTGCCAAAAATTGATTGAACCGTGGGCAATTTGTTGCCAAAATGTGGTTGATTTAATTGTAGGCAATTTGTTGCCAAAACGTGATTGATTAAGGCTTTTTAGCCACAATTATTGATTAATTGGACTTAAGCCAGATTTGTTCGAAATAAAGACGATTATACCATAGCTATTAATTAACTAGGTATTTTAAGCCAATATTGTCGGATTTAGGCTTTAATACCACGATTATTTATTAACCGGGCATTTAGCCTACACTTATTTATTCGTGGCAGTTTATTTGCCTAAAGATGTCATGAATGCATTTATGCAGTCATAGAATTATTAGGAGTAGAAGAGAAGAATGTATGAAATGCTAAAATTAAATAGGCAGAGTTTAGTTCACGTACCTGATTTAATCGACGGCCACTTCTTAACTCCAGGTTAAGCTCCTCGTTAAGGGAATATTAATTAATTTAATTTTAAATGACCAAATAACAAAGCAAGAAAATATTAAAGCTGAATAAAAATGCAGAAAAGCAGTACAGAATCGCAAGGAGCGTAAGGGAGAAGGAGCGTCCGTCAACACAGACTGAGTGTCGAAAACAGAAGGCCCGGGGCCACTATTTATAGGCGAAAAACGGAGTGTTTCGGCAGCCTGTCACCGGCGGCTCGGGCCGCTGTGGCCGGTGGCTGGGCCGCCGGTGCTCGGCGGCTGGGCCCCCGGAAGAGGTTGCTGTTGATGGAACCCCGGCAATAGCGGCTGTCGCCGCCGTTAAGGGCGGCTACCACCGCTGCGGCCGATAGACTTTCTAGTTTTTTCATTCCGGAGGCTTCTCCGGCCGGACTGTTTGCAGTCCGGGAAAACTGGCTTTTTGAGACTCAAAATTTGAGTATTCACAGTTGCCCCCCACTGGCTATCATAAAAATGATTTATGAGAGCCAGTGGCTGTCTGAAGGAGCAAATTTTGAGGATGGGCAGAGGAGGAAACCCTGCCGTTGGTTTTTTCTTTGAAATGAAATGATCAAATGCATGTATTTATGTTTGCAACTTAGAGATGTTTTTGCCTCTTTGAGGACTTAAAAAGAAATTTTGCCTCTTGGAGGACTTGAAAAAAAGAGGTTTTCCCCTTAATGAGGGCTTGAAAAGAGATTTTGCCTCTTAATGAGGGCTTGAAAAGATGTTTTGCCTCTTAATGAGGGCTTGAAAAGAGATTTTGCCTCTTAGAGGACTTGAAATGATGTTTTGCCTCTTAATGAGGGCTTAAAAAGATGTTTTGCCTCTTAATGAGGGCTTAAAAAGATGTTTTGCCTCTTAGAGGACTTGAAAAGATGTTTTGCCTCTTAATGAGGGCTTGAAAAGATGCTTTGCCTCTTAATGAGGGCTTGAAAAGAGATTTTGCCTCTTAGAGGACTTGAAAAGATGTTTTGCCTCTTAATGAGGGCTTGAAAAGATGTTTTGCCTCTTAATGAGGGCTTGAACAGAGATTTTGTTTATTTTTGTTTCTTTTCTTTGAGAACCAAGGGTCCACCTAAAGTCGAAATGATCAAATGGCTTGGTTTTGGATGAAAAATGGTTGGTTATTGGTTGGGGCTTCACCTTAGGTTTCATGTAAGAAAAAGGTTAACCATTAACCGGGTTCTACCCTGGGTTTGTGTAAAAGAGGTTGATGATGGTTGGGTTCCACCCTGGGTTGTGTATGTTTTTTTTTATAACACTTACCCCTGAATCCGACTTGGAGGATTTTGCCCCCTGCTTGAGAGAATTGATGCCCTTATTAGCTGAAATAAAATTTCTTCTTAATGAAAGACTAAAAATTCCGTGATTACTTCTGTGATGGGAGAATGGTGAAGGTTCTTATCACTTCTTGCCCCCAGAATGGTGCTGACCATGGAATACTTCAAAACATTGGTATTGTACTTGTCCAATCGATTGAGGAATCAAAGAGAACAAAGCCACTTATATGATTTGAGGAAACGGACAATGTGGATGACATCGCTCGTCTGAAAGGATCGAAGAAACGATGGTCCGAGTAGAGATGAGGTATTAAAGAATTACCTCTCAACGATTATGTTTGACATTTTCTAGGGTTGTTTTGGAAGCCCTGGAGATTGAATTGACATTTTCCCCTCTCTTTTTTTCGAGGAATGACTCAAAGAGTGACGCTTTCAAAATGAACTTTTGAGAATGACTCGATTTTTGTGACTCGCTGTGGAATGACCACTGGTGACGGAGACTTGATTTTAGAGACTCATTGGACACTCGATTTAGAGACTCAAATTTTTCTTGTAGTGAATTGTGACTCGAAGGAACTCAGTGATTCCTGAAACAAATGATTTATATACTCCCAAGGAGACCTTTGAAAGGGATTTTTTTTTTTTAAAGGACATACTTTGCTGTTTATCCTACAAAGATGGACTCTCATGAAAGCACTTTTTTTTTTTTTTTTGCCTTAACTTTTGCCTAGTAGCCGCCCTTTCGGGTTTTCGACTCTAGCAGGCTCTTTGCCCTAACTTTTGCCTAGACCGCCCCTTCGGGTTTTCAGCCTAGCGGGCTCAATTCTTGCCTGAAGCCGCCCTTTCGGGTTTTCAACTCCAGCTTTTATTTTTCTTTTCTTCTCTTTTTTTTTATTTTTTATATTGGCAAAGAGAAAATGCTATTTATGATTCAAACTTATGTTTGTGACCGCGCCTTTGTGGCTGCCTACGTATCTCCAAGAACTCTTCAGGGGATGGGGAGAATCAGGTCTTTCGTAGTTCCTTCCGGGATACGAACTTCGTGCTCGGCTGGTGCAGAATTCATCTCCGTCTTGATGTTAGTGCGAAATTCCTTTCCGTCTTGGTGCGGAATTTGTTTCCGACTTGCTGTTGGGCCGAAATTCAATTCCGACTTAATGCCGATTGTGGAATTCATTTCCGATTTGATTTCTTCGGGATTCCTTCCCGACTTGATATTAATACAGAATTCATTTCTGACTTGATTTTTTTTGCGGGATTTCTTCCCGGCTTGATGTCTTTCCAGGATTCCTTCCCGACTTGATGTTGATGCAGAATTCATTTTTGACTTGATTTCTTCGCGGGATTCCTTCCCGGCTTGATGTCTTTGCGGGATTCCTTCCCGACTTGATGTTGATGCAGAATTCATTTCTGACTTGATTTCTTCGCAGGATTCCTTCCCGACTTGATGTCTTTGTAGGATTCCTTCCCGACTTGATGTTGATGCAGAATTCATTTCTGACTTGATTTCTTCGCGGGATTCCTTCCCGGCTTGATGTCTTTGCGGGATTCCTTCCCGACTTGATGTTGATGCAGAATTCATTTCTGACTTGATTTCTTTGCGGGATTCCTTCCCGGCTTGATGTCTTTGCGGGATTCCTTCCCGACTTGATGTCTTTACGGGATTCATTCCCGACTTTGATGATGTTGAATCAACTTATTGACTCGAGCTCGTATGATAGTGATGACCCTAGGCGAATCTGACTTTGTTATTGTTGTGGTTTTACCACTGGTTGACTGAAATATGCCTTGTATTCATCACAAAGAGTTTTGAATACCCACATTGTGGTGGTAACTTGAGTGGCTTGAGTGTTGAAGAAGCTTTTATGCTTTGAGTTTGTGGCTTCGCCATGTTTGAATTCTTGAGGTTAATTTGATTCCTTTTATTGAAATTTATCTTCCTCTGAATTTGAAACTTATTTTCTCAATGGTTCTCCTCTCCATAAGGAATTTTGAGGAGACTCTTCCTTTTCCTTGTTTTGAGAAATGATCCTTGTTTATAAGGATACTTGTACTTGTGCCATGCTTGGCGCTTGATTTTCAAAGGTGTTTGTTGTCATCCAATTTGTGAAAATGACTGCTTCTTTTAACTTGCTTTTTTTTTAAAAATATGAGCAACCGCTTGGTCTTTGTCCTTATGGCTGAAATGATTTGTCATCTACCCTTGATGGGCTTGAATTTAACGGAGAGCTTGCAGTTGACCCGTTTTTGACAACTTGATTTCCTGTAGCTTCGTCCTTGATTTCTTTCTTTTATGCAGAAGTTCCTTTTGACCTATTTTTTCCTTTTGCTTGTTTGCTTCCTTTTGACCAGGGTTCCTTTTGTCCCGTTTTTCCTTTTGCTTGCTTAGAAGCAGCCTCTCCATAAAGAATTTCGAGGCAACTTGATTCTGAGATGACTTGAGTGGTGTATGGATAGCATTGCGACTTCGTGCAGACCCAACCCAATTCCAAACATAACTTCTTTATTCTGTTGCTTTTAAGCTCAAAATTCAGACACCTCTCTGTCGGAGCATCTTCCATTCCTGGGTTTTTGGAGAAACCATTCTGGCCCTAACCCCTTCAATCGGCTTTGCCTCGGTACTATTTGAAGTCTTGCGTACCCTTTGCTGGATCCTTTCCATGATTACCCTTCAAAACTTCCCCTTTGATGGTGCTTCTTAGGATGCCCCCAGTTTTGATTGATGCAGAGCAAATGAATGCATTTTTCTTTGCCAATTTTTATTATCTTTTTTATCATCATTTTTTTTTATTTTTTTTTATTATTTTTTTTTTCAAATTTTTTTTTGTGCTTTCACAGGAAAGGATAGGGAAAAAATATAAACATGATTGGAACATAAACTGATCCCTTTTTTATTGATAAGACAAAATTTATGTACAAAAGACACTTAGATTTACAAATTTGAACTGAATAAAAAAAAAAAACTTGAATGGAAATGAAAATGAAAAGAAAAAAACTAGACCCTAAAAGATAGACTCTAGGTGGACTGTGATGGACTAGGATTGGATTGACTGTAGTGACTTTGTTCTTCTCGATGCTTAAATCGATCAGACAGGTTGTCGTTGGTCTTGAACAATTCCTTTGTTCTTTTGGAGGTTTGATCTCAACCTTCTCAGACACAAACTTCATTCATTTCTAAGAAAAGCTCGAAAGGATCGAAAGATTCTTATTTGGCAATTTTTTTTTTGCATTAATCCCATGGTTAGGCAAGGGATTGGTTGATATTCAGCTTGCTCTTGGGGATGATGGACCCATTGTCAACCAGGTCTTGTAGACGGTTTTTCAAAGTCCAGCATGATTCTGCTTCTTGTATGAGTCTTCTTTGAGTTGACCCAACTGGATTAAGTCTTCCACCTTAGTTGCAGTCGCAATGAGCGATTGGAACGTAGGCAAGTACTGTGTTTGAAGTTGTGACTGGTAGACAGGCAGTAAATTCTTGATTATTATGTCAATTTGTTCCTGTTCAGAGGGTCGGTTGATCATTTGAGCAGCTTTGGCTCTCCACCTCGAAAGGAACGAGGAGAAGGGCTCATTGTTCTTTTGTTTAGTGGTTTCCAGTTCCCTCCGGGTAACATCCACTTCGATATTATAATGGTACTGTGTGTTGAAAGCATTGCATATGTCCTCCCAATTCTTCATTTTGGAACGATCCAAGCTTACAAACCATCTTAATGCAGCACCAGTCAAAGATTGCTGAAACAACTGAGCAAGGAGCTCGCTGTTCAGGCCAAACGGGTTGAGGGCACCCACAAACATGTTCAGGTGCATTTTGGGACAAGTGGTTGTGAATACCCAAATTTTGAGGCTCAGAAAGCCTGTTTTCCCGGACTGCAAACAGTCCGGCCGGACCGGAGGCTATTTCGGAAGTTCACCGAAAATATGTCAATATGGTACTTAAAACGTCCGAAATATCGCGAGGATCGCGGAACAGGTCCCGGAATATTTTTCGGAGGTCCGGAACTCCCAAAAAGGCCCTCGGAACGAGGCACGGTGCCTACCGCGGCCACGGAGGAAAGGTGCATAAAGCGGACACGGAGGAGCCTGCAGCCGGAAAGGAGGAGCGGAGACAGGGACAGGCGGAAGAAGCCGACCAGCACTGGGCGCAGCAGAAGCCCCATTCCTGGGCAAGGCTGCACCCAAGGCGGGCGAGGCTGCGCCAGCAGCGCGAGCGGGCGAGGCATGTCGCCCGCGGGGCGGGGAATGCTCTAGCGCGGGCGGAGGGACAGCAGCAAGAGCGCGCGGGGCTGTCGCCCCGCGGGGCGAGCGGTGCCGCCCAGCACGCGCGGGGCCTTGTGCCCCGCGCAGGAGGGGCCTGACCCCAGCCCCTGGGCGGCACCTGCCTCCCAGCTTGGGCGACACCTGCCGCCCAGACCAGGCGGGGCCTGCCGCCCCACCAACTGGGCGGCAGCTGCCGCCCTCCCAGGCGGCACCCCCCGCCCAGCGTGGGCGGGGCCTGCCGCCCCACCGACAGGGCGGCAGCTGCCGCCCTCCTGGGCGGCACCTGCCGCCGAGCCAGGCGGCACCTGCCGCCCAGCCCCCCGGGCGGCAGCTGCCGCCCCTCCCGGCGGCACCTGCCGCCCAGGACCCGAAAATGGCCTATAAATAGGCCATTTTCAGTCCAATTTTGACACACCTGTCTGTTTTGACGGACGAATCCTTCTCCCTCTCACGCTCCTTGCGTTTTCTTTACCGCTTTTTACATTTTAATTTAATTTTTATTGCATTTTTATTGTGATATTTGACCACTAAAATTAAATAAAATTGAAAATTAATTAATATACCTAAACGAGGAGCTTAACCTGGAGTTAAGAAGTGGTCGACGATTAAATCTGGTACGTAAACGAAACTCTGCCTATTTGATTTTAGCACTTCATGCATACTTCTTTTCTACTCTTAATAATTCTATAATTGCATAAACGCATTCACGTCATCATTTAGACAAATAAACCGTCTTAAATTAATTTGATTAAGCTTAAATGCCCGGTTAATCAATAATTGTGGTATTAAAGTTTAAATCCGACAATATTAGCTAAAAGAGCCTAGTTAATTAATAACTACGGTTCAACTGCCTTATTTCGAACAAATCCGGCTTAAGTCCAATTAATCAATAAGTGTGACTAAAAGCCTAAATGAACATTTTTTGGCAAAATGCCTACAAATCAACCTTTTTCGGCTAAAAGTCGTAAAACCGAACCATTTTGGCAAAATGCCTTAAAATCAATCATTTTCGGTTTAAAACCGTAAAATCAACCATTTTAGCGACAAATCGCTTAAAATCGACATTTTTGGCAAAATGCCTTAAAATCAATCATTTTCGGTTTAAAACCGTAAAATCAACCATTTTAGCGACAAATCGTTTAAAATCGACATTTTTGGCAAAATGCCTTAAAATCAATCATTTTCGGTTTAAAACCGTAAAATCAACCATTTTAGCGACAAATCGCTTAAAATCGACATTTTTGGCAAAATGCCTTAAAATCAATCTTTTAAGCGACAAATCGTTTAAATGAACCATTTTGGCACAAATGCCTCAAAATCAACATTTTTGGCAAAATGCCTAAACAAAATGCACAAAGCATACACACACTCATGCACAAAGCATACACACTCATGCACAAAGCATACACAAAATCATGCACAAAGCATACACAAAATCATGCACAAAGCATACACACAAAATGCACAAAGCATACACAAAATCATGCACTAAGCATACACACACTCATGCATTAAGCATATCATTCAAAGCCCTTCAAAGAAGGCGTATCGAACTACGTTGACTTTGATCTTCCATTCAAACGGAAGTACGTAGGCACGTTCGGGATTTCACCCCGGGTGGCAAGTCAAAATCACTCAAACATTTCATTAATCCATCATTTACCTTGCAAAGCATTCATTCATCGGTTAGTTTATCGGCATGACATAGTCTCGGGATCCATCTCGGGTTCGTAGATTGTGCCTTAATCATTGGGATAATTAATCTAGTAACTAGGTTAATTAAAAATGGAGTCACTTAGGGTTTTTTCCTAGTTTACCCTAAAATAATTAAACAAGGTGGCGACTCACACACATCACGTGTATTTCTTCTCATTCATCATATGCATCACATGCCTATGACATTTGGGGAAGGGGTTCACAGTTTGGCGACTCTGCTGGGGAGTTATGTAATCATTTTGCATAAAGCGGACTACGATTGTTGTGTAAACTAACCCGCCCTTCTTTAGGGTATTATTTTACAATGCTTTGTTTTGCAGGGTATCCTAGCACGAATCAAGTGTTCTTTCTTTAAGAATACTTGATGAGGAAATTTGAACTTAATTGAAAAATTTAATTAAGACATTAAAACTTGTTGATTTATTTGCACGATTGAGAATCTTTTTCTCCATTGCATAAAAAATGAACTTCAAATGAATTTCTTCTCTTCTGTTCAAACTTCTGAGTCTGGATAGCAAGTAGCGCTGATCGGCAGGTCTCTTTGATTATGCCGACGGACAGCCAAAGCGTCCTCCCTGTTACCGCAAACCATCTCTAATCCTTTTGGAGGTGGCACATGGGTATGCGTACCGTTGGACCCACGCGAAACTCCTTGTTTCACATGTGGTTAGGTATATCCATACTCAAGGTTCAAGGGTCCCTTAATAAGCCTGATTCTCTATTTGTGTCATAGCCTATAGAACCTATCCTTTAGGACTATATGCACCCAATGGTACGAATCATCTCATTAAAATAAATTATGACGTGTTGTTGTGCGCATTCATGACATACCATAAGCATTAAAAAAAAAAAGAGAGAAGAGAGTGGAGGGACACAAAAATATCCTTCTGTTTGTCAGTCATGCACAGTTGGACAAAGAGTCATTCTCTCTCATATCAGCTACCCTGATACTACTATACCCTTAATCCAGTTACCCTCATACTTACAGGTACCCCCTGTTCAAGTGCCAACATTAGTGCCAACCACACCTACTGTGCTATCACCGACCTCACCAATCTCAACTGCACCAATGGCATCACTTTCTGACATCAAAAACCTTATAGAACAACTCGAGGCCAGAATGGAGGCCAGAATGAATGAGGCATTGGCTGCCCAAAGGATTGCCCTGATAGCTGAATTGGGTAATGGTAATGGAAGTGGGGCTTCCGGTGAGGGAAGTGGACCTGCTGCTTCCAATCAAGGACCTGCCGCAGAACCGACAAATCCTACCCTTAACCTGGATGACATGCCTGCTTCTGAGCCAGAAGCTCAGAAAATGAGAAAAAAAACTGGACACCACCAAACAGAAAAACAATGAACCTTTTCCCTCGTTCCTTACAAGGAAAAGGACCAAGGTCGCTCAAATGATCAACCGGCCTTCTGAACAAGAACAGGTAGACATAATCATAAAGAACCTGCAGTCTGTCTACCAACAACAGTTACAAACCCAATACTTACCAACCTTCCAGTCGCTCATTGCCGCTGCTACAAAGGTAGAGGATTTAATTCAAATGGGGCAACTGAAAGAAGACTCGGGTTCCTCAAAATACGAGAAGCCTAGCCAAGCTGGCAAAGTCCATGAAATGGCAAGCATCACCCCCACGAATCCTTTACGTGTGGGCAATATGAGAAATGGCAATCGGTCAAGAAGGACATATACTGATCTCGGGATGCCAATCCTTTTGGTTTTCCGAGAGGCTGTCAAGGCCAACTACATCAAGCCCTTGGAAGCAAGGCCGCCACCCTACCCTTTACCAAGAAACTACCGAACCAATGAATACTGTGAATATCATCAAGGTCATGGGCACGAGACTGAAGCGTGCTGGACGCTTAAGAACCGCATCCAAGACCTGGTAGACGATGGTTCAATCATCCCAAGAAGTGAGTCAAACATTAGCACTAATCCCTTACCAAATCACGGGGTAAATGCTATTATTTCTGACCAGGAATTGATCGATCCTTTCGAGCTATTCCTAGAAATGAATGACACCTGTGTCCTGGACTTGAATGACTTATCCGAAGAGGTAACAACCGAACTCGAAGTGGAAGACTTCATGCAACCTAGTCTCCTTGACGAAATTGCAGTTATCACAGGAAATGATGGGGACCAAGATCTGCTGAGCCTGATCAAGCCGAACGAAGGCCCTCTCACCAATTGGTACGCCGAGGAGGAGCGCGCTGCTGATAAACCCCCTCCCGAGTCAAACCTAGAGTCAAAATCTGTAATCAAGTCTTGTATTGAGTCTGAGTCTGACCCCGAGTCTGAAACCGAGTCAGAGTCCAGTTCCAGTCTTGAGTCATCTGTGTCGGATTTTGAAAATCCAGATTTCAAATTTGATGTAATCTTTGAAGACAATTCTGTCATGATCAATAAAGGCTTGCAAATTATTGACTACCCCGCGTGTCTATCTTTCCAAGCATTTCCAAGCAAAAATAATCATATAAATGAAATAAAAAATGAAAAAGAAAAAATAATAATTGGCAAAGAAGAAAATGAACATACATACATTGCATTTGACTGTGTGAACAAGGGACAGGTCAGTGAATGCTTGAGGAAGTTTGCCAATTGTTTCATGTGGAAGGCAAGTGACATCACGGGAATTGACCCAGCAATAGTGGTGCACAAGATTCCAGTATATCCCGAGGCTAAGCCAGTGAAGCAGAAGCTAAGAAGGCTGAAGACCGAATGGTCCTTGAAAATCAAGGAGGAGGTAGCCAAGCAACTGGAGAACAGATTCATAGAACCCATTGCCTACCCGACATGGTTAGCAAATATTGTGCCAGTGCCGAAGAAAGATGGCAAAGTCAGAATGTGTGTGGACTATCGGGATTTGAATAGAGCATGTCCGAAGGACGACTTCCCCCTGCCGCATATCGACTTGTTGGTAGACCGAATGGCGGGACACGAGATGGTCTCCTTGACCGATCTTGCTGTCGGGTACAACCAAATAATGATGCATGTGCCAGACAAAGAGAAAACGGCATTCATCACGGAGTGGGGAACCTACTGCTACAGGGTCATGCCTTTTGGGCTCAAAAATGCCGGGGCAACCTATCAAAGAATGGCGACGACCATCTTCCATGACATGATTCACGAAGAAGTAGAAGTGTACGTGGACGATATGGTTGTTAAATCAAAAACAGCTGAAGAACATACAACAGCGCTTGAGAAGTTCTTCCTTAGACTTCGAAAGTACAATTTAAAACTCAACCCGGCAAAATGTCTGTTTGGAGCTACATCCGGAGTATTTCTGGGGCATATGGTCAGTCGGAAGGGCATAGAAATTGATCCTTCAAAAGCCAAAGCCGTTATGGAAATACCAGCACCGAGGACGGAAAAGGAAGTTCGGGGTTTCCTAGGAAGGCTACAGTACATCAGCCGGTTCATCAATCAATTGGCTAATACTTGTGGTCCGATCTTCAAATTGCTCAGGAAAGGAGTAGCCGTAAAATGGAATGAGGATTGTCAGAAAGCTTTCGACCAAGTCAAGCAATATCTGTTATCCCCACCAGTTTTACAGCCACCAAGGCTAGGAAAGCCTTTGCTGTTGTACCTATCAGTGACAGAAGAAGCGATGGGTGCAATGCTAGCTCAACAAGCAGAAGATACAAGGGTAGAAAATGCCGTGTATTACCTTAGCAAGAGGATGCTAGAATACTGAGCTAAAATACAATAAGATAGAGAAGTTGTGTTTAGCTCTAGTATGGGCCTGTACAAAGCTGCAGCACTACCTCTCGTCCTACACCACCTACGTCTTTCTGAATCGAACCCCTTGAAATTCCTTATGGAGAGGCCGGTTCTCGACTAGCAAAATGGCTAAGTGGGTGTCAGTGCTCGCAGCCTATGATTTAAAATTTGTACAACGAAAGGCGGTGAAAGGCGGAGCCTTGGCTGATCAACTAGCAGAATTACCGATCGAAGACCAAATGCCGGAGGTAGAATTTCCTGATGAAGACTTGGTGAACTTGGAAAGTGAAGTCTGGGAAATGTACTTCGATGGAGCTTCGAACTACCATGGAAATGGGGTTGGAGTCGTATTCAAAACTCCTTGTGGAGAATACATTCCAATCGCTGTCAAATTAGATTTCGACTGTACCAACAATGAAGCCGAGTATGAAGCTTGCATCAAGGGGTTAGAAGTGGCCCTGGAGAAAGAAATACAAATCCTTAGGGTTTTTGGAGATTCCAATCTGATAGTCTCTCAAGCTCTAAGAAAATGGAAAATTAAAGAAGAGCGTTTGGTTCCTTACCTACGACGCTTGGACGAATTGGCTCAGCAATTTGAGGATTTATCCTTCCACTACTTGTCCGCGAGCCAAAAATCAGTTCGCAGATGCTCTGGCTACTTTAGCCTCCATGGTCAATGTAGAAGGAGACCGAGTCGTTCGACCTCTGACAGTGCGGCTACAGAAACAGCCAGCACATATCATGAATTTGGTTGATGACAAGCCCTGGTATTGGGATATACAGAATTATCTTCAGAATGAAGCCTACCCGGAGGGATCTACCAAAACTGATCAACGGACATTGAGACAGTTAGCATCCGGATATTTCCTCACTGAGGGAGTTCTGTATAAGAGAAGTTGGAACGGCCTGCACCTAAGATGCGTTGATGAGGGAGAAGCTCAAACCATCATGGATTCCCTACATAATGGGGAGTCTGGTCCACACATGCACGGGATAGCCTTGGCTCGAAAAATTGTGAACCTGGGTTATTACCGGTCAATCATGAATGCAGATTGCGTGAGGCACGCGCAGAAGTGCCACGAATGTCAAATTTTCGCTAAGCTGCAAAAGCAGCCTCCAGTCAATTTGAATCCTATCACCTCACCATGGCCTTTCGCAACTTGGGGCATAGATGTGATCGGAAAAATCCACCCGAAGGCTTCTAACGGTCATCAATTCATCCTGGTTGCTGTAGATTATTTCACTAAATGGATCGAAGCAGCCTCTTATTCGGCTTTAAATGCCAAGAAGGCAGCACAATTTGTTCGTACTAACATCCTTTGTCGGTACGGAACAACATTCGAGATCATTACGGATAACGGGTCTCACTTTCAGAGCAAATTTTCTAATTTGTTGAAAGAAACGAAAATTCGGCACCATAAATCCTCGCCCTATCGTCCACAAACGAATGGGGCTGTAGAAGCTGCAAATAAGGCTATAAAAGTCATTTTGCAGAAGACAGTTAAAAAGCATAAAGCTTGGCATGAACAGCTATCAAATGACTTATGGGGATATAGGACTTCGATTGCAACGCCCACCGGAGCAACTCCGTATTCGTTGGTATACGGTATGGAAGCAGTATTGCCTATTGAGCTGGAAGTTCAGTCGGCAAGGATTATCCAGGAGAGCCAGATCAGCGAAGCAGATTGGGCGAAGAATTATCATTTGCAACTTTTGGGTATGGATGAAAAGCGGTTGCAAGCAATCCACCAAACTCAAGTCTACCAGAGAAGAATGGCACGGCATTTTAATAAGAAGGTCAAAGACCGAAAACTCGAAGAAGGTTGTTTGGTTCTGAAGGAAATTAGACAGCCAATTCAAGATCCACGTGGGAAGTTTCGTCCTCATTGGGCTGGCCCCTATGTGTTGAAGAAAGTATTGTCCGGCGGAGCCATCATCTTGACTGATTTGGATGGTTTAGAATTTGCAAATCCATGTAATTTAGATCAGTTAAAGAGATATTTTGTATAAGCATTGCATAATGTAAAACGAACTACATTAGACCTGATTCTCTTCGAAAAAAAATTATGTATAGGAGATATGTAGGCAGCCCTCTTTGGGCGCGGTCTAAGCATTAATAAAAAAAAATCACTTTATAATTTCATTCTTCTTTGCCAAATCAAAAAAAAAAAAAAAAAAAAAAACGAAGTAAAACAAATACTATATATAAAAAAAAATAAAAAAATAAAAAATAAAAAAATAAAAAAAAACCCGCTAAGTTGAAAACCCGAAAGGGCGGCTTAGGCAAAAATCGGGGCCCGCTAAGTTGAAAACCCGAAAAGGGCGGCTTAGGCAAAAATGGGTAGCTCGCTAAGTTGAAAACCCGAAAGGGCGGCTTAGGCAAAAATCAGAGCTTGAATAAATAAAGTTGGAAAATGCTTGGAAAGCTTAAAAGTCAAATGACATGCCCAATTGAAAGTAATAAAGTCAAACAGTCCAAAGTCAAGCAGAAAACTAAAGAGACCAAGAAAAATAAATAATAAAGTCCAAATCCAAAGGAACATACATCCAAAAATCCAATGCCAAAACACCAAAATCCACACCCAAAGTCCCAAATAAAAGACAAAAGAGTTCAAACAAAGCCAAAACACCAAAAGTCCAAAAGCCTATTAGAGTCTAGGTACCCCGTCGCCTCCGTGGGGCAACGTCCTCCGAGTCATCCCCAGTTGCTGAACTCCCTCCAGCCTCGTCTGTCTGAGGAGCCAACATGATCTCCTCATCAGTCCTAATCCCATCACCAGCGTCAGCCTGAGTCCAACCCTCGAGTGCACTCAGCAATGCGTTCCTCCTTAGCTTTTCAACTGGCCAGACAACGGTCATGGACCAGGCCCGATACTCAGAAGAAGTCTGAACACCAGCAGGATTAGGTAAAGGCCTAACCATCTGATGGTCTCTAACCCAAGCTCTAAGGACAGCACGGGTAACTCCCGGAGTAATGGTTGAATCAGATAACGAGTCATCCACGATCGGTACAGTCTGATCTATTCCCATCTGCCTCAGAACGCGCGAAGCACAATACTAGGTGCAATGTGTAAGGCCCAACAGGTAAACCTGAGTATGGCGGAAGCTAACCTGAATAAACCGGTTGATATCATACCAAGGTACGAACCACAACACCTCGTTTGGACCCAATTCCATTAGCCATGAAGTCCATGCATCAGCAGACAGGTATGTGATCAGAATCCTCCGCATACGATACTGAGAAGGGTTGTAAGGCAAACGGGTAGGAGCAGCAACCACTTGAAGGTGGTCTTTCAACCAAACCTGGGTAATGGATCCTTTCTATTACAAAGGGATGAACAAAAAAAAAAAAAAAAAAAAAAAAAAAAAAAAGAGAGGAGAAGTACCTGGAGAATAATCGGGGAAACCGTCAAGTCCTCGAAGCCTAAAGCAGCTCTGTCAAGGCTCCTGATAGTTTCTGCTAGCACAATGCCACCAATGCAGCTCATGTCCTCCATCTGTCAAATCATAGGGCAAAATCGCAGATCCCCGAAGCCTGGGTCCTTGTTAAACAAGAAACCAGATAATAAGCAAAATACAAAAGCCCGCATCCTCAGCCTCATCCGGTCTGGGTCATCTGAAAGAACCTCTGAAAATTCATCAATCAGGGGCAGCAGAATTGCCTTCTGGTCGTCAACAATCATGGCCTTAGCTTGTGGCCGGCTGAATTGAAATAAAATTTCAAATGACCGAACATACCCAACTTTAACCTCATGCCTGACTAAAGGGGCATTAGGGTCACACCCTATGATAGCACAAAACTCCTCGAAAAGAGGACACATCTCCTCCATCATGGCCCCGAACCGAAAAACGTGGGCCTCAGGGTCCCAGAATCTGATACAGGCCCATAAAAAATTCCAGTCGATTACTACCCTCCTGAGAGTAACGATAGGAGAGAGACCATACCTCCCCAAATTGATCTTTTCAACTTTGGAGAGACTCCTAGTCCAGCTGTGCATGCTGTGATTGAAAGAAGGATTCATTCTTTAAAAGCAACAACAACAAAGGAGAAGAGAGAAAAGGAGGAATGAGTGAAGAAGCAACCAACAAAACAAGTTTTTATAGAAAAATGCACCGAATAAGGGCGGCAGCAGCCGCCGAAATGGTGGCGGCAGCAGCCGCCAAATTGCCACCGAATAACGGCGGCAGCAGCCGCCGAATAATGACAGCAACGGCCCCCACAAAATTCACAATCAGGCCCCAGAGGCCCGAAAAATCACATTCAGGCCGCAGTGGCCCGAAAAATCACAATTCAGGCCACAGAGGCCCGAAAAATCACATTCAGGCCCCAGAGGCCCGAAAAATCACATTCAGGCCACAGAGGCCCGAAGAATCACAATTCAGGCCCCAGAGGCCCGAAAAATCACAATTCAGGCCAAAGTGGCCCGAAAAAATCACAATTCAGGCCACAGAGGCCCGAAAAATCACATTCAAGCCCCAGAGGCCCGAAAAATCACATTCAGGCTGCAGTGGCCCGCAAAATCACAATCAGGCCCTAGAGGCCCGAAAAATCACAATTCAGGCCACAGAGGCCCGAAAAATCACATTCAGGCCCCAGAGGCCCGAAAAATCACATTCAGGCCCCAGAGGCCCGAAAATTCACATTCAGGCCACAGAGGCCCGAAAAATCACATTCGGCCGCAGAGGCCTGAAAATTCACAATTCAGCCTAAGGCCCGAAATTCAAAACTCGGCCTAGGGTCCGAAAATTCACAACTCAGCCTAAGGCCCCACAATCCCAATTTGGCCCAAGGTCCGAGTTTCGCCTTCAAAATTTGCTCCTTCAGACGGCCACTGGCTCTCATAAATCATTTTTATGATACCCAGTGGGGGGCAACTGTGAATACTCAAATTTTGACCTTGCTACAGTAAATTTTTATGATAACCGAAGGCCATTTTGGACATTTACTGGAAGTATGTCAATATGGTACTTAAAACGTCCGGAATATCGCGAGGATCGCGGAACAGGTCCCGGAATATTTTTCGGAGGTCCGGAACTCCCAAAAAGGCCCCCGGAGCGAGGCGCGGTGTCCACACCGGCCACGTCGGCGCCGGCCGCCGGGCACGGGCGAGGTCTGCCTCCCCACTTCCTGGGCAAGGCCTGCCGCCCAGCGCGGGCGAGGGCTGCCAGCCCCGCGCGGGCGAGGCCTGCCGCCCAGCGCGGGCGAGGCCTGCCGCCCAGCGCGCCCGGGGCCTGTCGCCCCGCGCGGGCGGGGCCTGCCGCGCGCTCGGGCGAGACCAGCCGCCCAGCGCGTGCGGGGCCTGTCGCCCCACGCGGGCAAGGCGTGCCGCCCAGCGCGCGCGGGGCCTGTCGCCCCGCGCAGGCGGGCCTGTCGCCCCGCGCAGGCGGGGCCTGGCCCCCCCACGCCCCTGGGCGGCACCTGCCGCCTAGACCAGGCGGGGTTTGCCGCCCCACCGACTGGGCGGCAGCTGCCGCGCTCCCAGGCGGCACCCCCCGCCAAGCGTGGGCGGGGCCTGCCGCCCAGCCAGGCGGCACCTGCCGCCCTGGACCCGAAAATGGCCTATAAATAGGCCATTTTCAGTCCAATTTTGACACACCTATCTGTATTGACGGACGAATCCTTCTCCCTCTCACTCTCCTTGCGTTTTCTTTACCGCTTTTTGCATTTAATTTAATTTTTATTGCATTTTTATTGTGATATTTGACCATTAAAATTAAACAAATTAAAATTAATTAATATTTCCTAAGCGAGGAGCTTAATCTGGAGTTAAGAAGCGGTCGTCGATTAAATCAGGTATGTAAACAAAACACTGCCTATTTAATTTTAGCACTTCATGCATATTTCTCTTCTACTCTTAATAATTCTACAATTGCATAAATGCATTCACGTCATTATTTTTGGTAAATAAACTGCCTTAATTAATTTGATTAAGCTTAAATGCCCGGTTAATCAATAATCGTGGTATTAAAGTTTAAATCCGACAATATTGGCTAAAAGAGCCTAGTTAATTAATAACTACGGTCGAATTGCCTTATTTCGAACAAATCCGGCTTAAGTCCAATTAATCAATAATTGTGGCTAAGAGCCTTAATCAATCACGTTTCGACAATAAATTGTGATTAAGCTCGAACGCCCGATTAATTGATAATCGTGGCATTAAAGCCTAAATCGCACATTTTTGGCAAACTAATTGCCTAAAACAACACATTTTGGCCAAAGGCCTAAAATCAACCATTTTTAGCGACAAATCGCTTAAAATCAATCTTTTGGCAAAATGCCTTAAAATCAACCATTTTGGCGACAATCGCCTAAATCGCACATTTTGGCAACAATTGCCTAAATCAAATCATTTTGGCTAAAAGCCATTAAAATCAACATTTTTTGCAACATGCCTAAAAATCAATCAACATCTTTGGCGAAATGCCTAAACAAAATGCACAAAGCATACACACACTCACGCACAAAGCATACACACTCATGCACAAAGCATACACACTCATGCACAAAGCATACACAAAATCATGCACAAAGCATACGCACAAAATGCACAAAGCATACACAAAATGCACAAAGCATACACACACACACTCATGCATTAAGCATACACCTTCAAAGCCCTTGAAACAAGGCCTATCGAACTACGTTGACTTTGATCTTCCATTCAAACGGAAGTACGCAGGCACGTTCGGGATTTCACCCCGGGTGGCAAGTCAAAATCACTCAAACATTTCATTAATCCATCATTTACCTTGTAAAGCATTCATTCATCGGTTAGTTTATCGGCATGACATAGTCTCGGGATCCATCTCGGGTTCGTAGATTGTGCCTTAATCATTGGGATAATTAATCTAGTAACTAGGTTAATTAAAAATGGAGTCACTTAGGGTTTTTTCCTAGTTTACCCTTAAATAATTAAACAAGGTGGCGACTCACACACATCACGTGTATTTCTTCTCATCCATCATATGCATCACATGCCTATGACATTTGGGGAAGGGGTTCACACCTCTCAGAAGCATTGCATCACCGAGATATAGGTCTCTAGCTCCAAGTGCAACTCTTCAAGATCCATGCTAGCATGAGAAGAAGAAGCCTTAGAAGTAAATGCCATAGAAATCTTCTTTTGGGAGAGTTTAGAGGAGATGAAATAAATGAAGAAGGACGGCTCTTTATATAGCCTCTAGAGAAGACTCGTCTTTTTCACCAGGTCCACGCACATCACTTGTGCCCATCGGTTTGATACTCCTAATGGGGGCTAGCTATGAACACCTAATTTTCACACCCTGAAGAATATATTCTGGCCTTAAAAAACCTTCAAACCAGACCTGAACCATTTGAACCAAAATTAGTGCCAAAAAAATGCCAATTATCGGCCTTGATTCGCAAATAACTTTTTCTCTGAACTGGATTCCCCTATAAACTCAGTCAAATTGGAAACTAGACTCTAAGGGATTTTCCAATGGTACCTTATAGGCCTAAATCGGAGGTTGTTTGGGCCTTGAACTAGCCAAATCCATTCGAATCAATTGAACCGAAATCAGAAAACTTGTGACCACTCAAATTAGGGTGGACAATCGCCAAACATAGGCTGGTCGACCCCCCATACTAGCGGATGACCTCCGGCAACTGCCGGTGACTGCCTTTTTTTCATAAAAATTTATTTTCCCACATTGAAAAACATGCAGTCCCCCCTGGTTCATTTTCCTATATAGATAGGCCACATTTCACTTCAAAACACACAATTTCACTCTTGCTCCTTGAAAAGTATATTCTAGAAGCCTTAGTAGAAATGTTCCTTAGGCTTTCTAGCTTTCTTCTTACCTCCTCCACTCTTTTTGAGTGTTCTAAGTGGGCAGACGATATTCCTTCGGCTTATTTTCCCCCTGATATCATTTCTTTAGCTAGATTTTAAGTTTTCCACCCTTTAGTCTGAAGCCTCCTTGGCTCACCAGGCCTAGACTAAAAAGCCTTTCACAGGTCTATATCCTCCTTGACACCTTAGATCTCACTTGGCCTAGTCCAAGCAAAAACTTCGAGACAGGAAGGTCCTAACTTCCTCAGTCCTTCCACAAAGAAGGAAAGTCTAGGACAAAGTTTGAGCTAGCCAACCTTTCGGCTCACCCTCCAGCCAGCCAGTCAACCAGCCCTCTAGCTCACCTCCTGGTTAGCCATCCAATCCACCTTGTCAATCTCGCTCACATGTCCCAGTAAGTCCTAATGGCTCAATCTTTTTAAATACAGTCCTCTCTTCTTCTAAAACAGCTCTAAAAAGCCTTCTTTTTCCAAATCTGGCAATCCATGCTAAGACATTTTTTACAAAATGGCCCTCCAATGCCCTAACATGATAATTAAGATCTTTAATGAACCTTTTTCTAATTAAAATCAATCAACCCCCATTTTCACAACATGTAGAACCACTTGGTCCATATTCTCATTAAAAGGGATAAGCAGGCAGGCTCGAGTCTAAAACCGAGTTACGGACCAAATCCCTCCAAAAGTCCTTTGGGATAATTATAAATTTAGTGTTTGAACTTTTTGAAATTTTCTATTTTGATGTCTTAACGGAAAAGTTTTGCAATCAAGTGTTTGAATCATAAAAAATTTTTCAGTCAAGTGTCTGATGCTTATGTGGCTAGCTGGAAATCAGATTAGGATGAGATATACCTACGCAACCAATCAAAATTAGCTGAGTTGGCACCAAGTCACAGAAAGATATTGACTTGATTAATATCACATGATTCTCACGTTGACCTTTTTAATGGAAATACCACTTTTGCCTAGAGTTTAACAAAACTAATATGCATTAATTAACCATTAAACAAAAAAATTCCAACCAACAGTTGCCAATAAATCTATATCGATCACAAAGAAACAAAAGTAGGAATTAATATTGAGAAACTTTGAATAATTATTACTCATGATTTTTTTCTCGTTGTTTTAAAACAAAATGGAATAATTGATACATGTATTTGCTTCAGATTGATCTAGTAAGCATAAACCTGATAATTTCATTAATAGTTTCTCATAAACAAAACACATCAAAAGTTAAAATTCAGAAATTTGCACAACAAGAACTAAAGGAAAAAATATAATTAAAAAAAAGAAAGCAAATAAAGAGAAACTGCAAAATTAGCGGTTACTCTCAGCGACCAATCAATACCTGTTTTTCTTTTTTTTTTTTTTCTCTCTTTCTCTAATCTAAAGAACTTCATAAATTTGCCCAACAAGATGTAAAGCAAAAAAAATTAAATGAAAAAAAATACAAAAAAGCAATTAAAGAGAAACTGTAAAATTAATGGTTACTCTCTCTCATAATTGTTTCATTTAATATCTACGAATTTCTTAACAACCAAACAATACAATTTTTTTTTTTAATTTTATCTTTCTCTAATCTAAAGAACAATAAAAGATGAAGACGCACAATTATTTTGAAATTACAAAAATAATTAAACTAAAAAATATTTTACATGAAAATTTTCGATAATATATATAGAAAAAGAAAGAAAAAGAGTTAAGGATTTATACTACAAGATGAGTAGAACAAGAATAATGAGTTATAGCAGATCTTGTGGTTAAATGGTCTTTGTAGATCATATAGTTAAATGATCGTTGTAGATCTTGTAGCTGAATAGTCACTACAGATCATGTTCGTGGCTTGATTGAGGATGGTGAATTGAGACGAGATACCAACTCTTTGTCTGTGTTTAAGCGAAAATTTGACAATTCATCATCTTTGACAATCTAACTAAAAAGGTGGGCCTTACATTTGTTGATTTGGAGATCGATTTTGGTGAACTGGAATCTTGAGTAATTTTGAGATGGATTTAGAGATTGATTTCAGGGTCTTGAATTGAGTAGGTTCATCATCAATTTAGAGGAGATGAGAACATGACGATTGGAGGTAGATCTTTGATGACAGCTATAGCAAAAATGATATTTTCATTAAGAAGGTCATGTGAGAATCACATGATATTGATTAAGTCAGCATCTTTTTGTGAGTTGGCGCCAACTCAACTAATTTTGATTGGTTGTGTGGGTCTATGTCATCCTAATTAGATTTTTGGCTAGCCACATGGGCATCACACACTTGATCGAAAAAATTTTCATGGTTCAAACACTTGATTACAAAATTTTTTGAAAAAGTTCAAAAACTAAATTTATAATTTTCCCAAATCCTTTTTTCCCTTCTTTTCTTCTTTGATTTAGTTTGAACTGGGAGACGTGTGATTACGCTAGAATCCCCATCAAGGGCTAGAAGTAATACTCCCTCAATTTATGCTTTATTTTTGTCACGACCCGTTTCCGTGGGCCGGACCGGCACTAGGGCCTAGGTAAGCTTAAGGCCCCCGAGGCCCGTAGTAAGCCTAAATTATTCAATCTGTCTACATGATTCTCCTAATTTCAACAAAACAGTAAGCCCATATGACTTGAGATATAAGTTTTATAAAATTTTCAAACATCTGGCCCAATATCAAATAATACATAAAATTTAACCAGGGCCTATTCACAATAACTCATAATCACAATAAGGGCTTACTAGTTTACCTACAGTTAATTACACAATAATTAATTTATAGCGTAGTGCTAACAATAAGGCCCAATTTAAATACACAACCCTATAACTGCGGAGTTCAATAATAATCTGATAAAAGAGTAACTTATACAACCAAAATTAAATAACAAAAATATAAAGTTTACATTTATAACTCTGCGGAGAAGATTGCAGAGCTTCAATCGAATCAGCTGCTTCCTAGTACCTGAGAGGTTTGGAGAGAAGGGGGTGAGTTTTGCAACTCAGTGAATAATAATAAATAATACACACCACATACAGGCAAGCAAAATGCACCCTAGTATACTGAATGAACACACAACAGTCACTCATATGTCATCATATCAGCACCCACAACAATATCACCTTCAAATAATCACATCACGTGGAAATTAGTCAGTGGCGTCACCTAAATCCCCGACGAGCCGTCCTCTCAAACAGCCCATCCTCTCAAACATGTGCACCCGGGGAGCCAATCCCCCATATCTGGCCGACCGGTCTAATCCTCACTTGACCAGTCCTCTCAATATTTTATTTTTACATTCTCTCTTTTCTTTTCCATATCATCAACATCATTTCATCAGTTCATCAGGTGCACACGGGGGCGCCGATCTCCCATTTACCCGGCCGACGGTCCACTTTCATCAGTTCATCAGGATCCTTATTTATCGACCGTCCTCACAAACCCATGGTGACCCACTTCATCCCAACTCCACACAAACAGAGCACAGTATATACACAGCACAAATAATCAAACAATTCATTTATCATAATACACCAATTTCATCCAAATGCACAATTATGCACAAGTATAATTATAGTGATCATAACATAATATATATGAGAAAATACAATATGTAAATATATAAAAATGTAATGTTATGCAAATGCAGTGTTGATATGCATTATTTATTATTACTCACTGTGGTGGAGAGCGAAGCTCTAGTTTTGATTCTATCCGGGAGGAGCACTAGATGGACCCGAGCGATCTAAGCAAAGTAAAAATGACATCGGAAAAAGAATAATATCAGATAAAATATTTATTCATCACACTACTATTCTTAACCTATTTAATTTCTATCAATAATTTACTCTTTATAATTAATTAAATTTCTATAATAAATTTTATTTGCTACCGAAATTCATTTTATTTTCTACCGAAATTTCGACAGCATCTCCCTTAAAAATTGGACTTTCCACCTGTTTAAAGTGTCAACAATTTTATCTAATAACTCCAAATCACACAGCCCATCCATCGGGCAATCAATCAATTAAATTTTCCATCCTCCATCAATTTAATTTTTCCCGTCCTCCACATTTATCCACATCAACTATATTAATTTTTCTTTAATTCCATAAATCATAATTTCCCAACAATTTTATTTATTACCAGAATTTAATTTTAATTAATCAAATATATTTTTATTAATCGACTCATCAACACTAAATTAAATTAATTCAACTAATCAGATTTGCTAAATTAAATTAACTAATCAAGATTACTAAAATTAATTTAATTAACTAAAATTACTAAGTTAAATTATACCCAAATTACTAAAATAAATTCTGAGAATTAGCAAGAATTGCTCTATACCCCAAGTATAATTTTTGTTGAATTTTGCTAGATCGGAAAGGCTTACGCGTGCTAGATCGGAGCTACGCGCATCGGGACTGCGAGCAAGTGGCGCGATCTACTGGACAGCAAGGATGGTGGCGCAATGAACTCGAGGAGCTGTGGCGCTGCGATCTGGCTGAGGATGAAGCGCTGCTGCAGGTGGAGCCGCTGGCTGTGGCGCGCGGAGGAGCGGCGAGGCGGTGCTGTGCGCGATGGAGGCGGTGCGACTGGCTGTGGATCGCGCCTCTGCTGTTGCTGGCTGAGGTCGACGCAGGCGCAGTCACAGCAAGAAAGAAGAAGAGAGGAAGAAGAAAAGGGAAAGAAAGAAAGAAAGAAAGAAAGAAGAAGAAGAAGAAGAAGAGGAAGGAGGAGGCGCTGCTGTGATGGTGAGGAGTAGAGAGGTGCAGCGCTGGAAAAAAAAAGGAAAGGGAATTTTCTAGATGGTTTGGGTCGAACCGGTTCGATTCGGTTCGATTCGACCCAAATCTTTGATTTTCGATTGGTTTTCGACTTTTTCAATCGGTTTACGGTTCGATTTCTCACAGTGTTCGCATTAAAATATTAAAATAAATTTCCAAGCTGTCGGTTTATTAAATTTAATTGGAAAATCTTTGAAAATAAAAATTTGAGTTGTTTCAATTTTATTTACTTTACTGATTTTTATTTATTTAATTACTTTCTTTAATGCTTCATTTATCATTTTTTATTGATTTAATTGCTTTCTTTATTGCTTTATTTAATTATCGCATCATATTTACTACTTTCTATAAATGTCATCCTTCATCTAAATTCTATTTTTTCATTTAATTGAACATTAATTAAGGCCAGTTAGCTGATCATTTAAATCGAAAACCTAGTCCTTGAATTCTCATCGGTTTTTTCAATTAGTGCACTTTTCTAAATTGATGTTAAATCAAGTTTTTCTTAAATTTACCTATAAAATGAAATGTAAGTGGAGACTTTGCAAAACTCTTCTGTGAACCTTACCCATATGAGCGTTTCGATTCCATTTTTAGTGGATTTGACTTGCTGCTTGGATCGGGACCTCATAAGCATCTATAAACTGCTCAAGTAATTTGACTTGCTCATAGGCTATTATTAATGATTTAGGGTGTAAAAAATTGACCATAGGTCTTAACTCATCACTTAACCCACATTTAATGCTAGAGACAAAATATTGTTTTGACAATCCAGGATTATATCTTAACATCAAGGACTTAAGGTACTCAAAACACTCTTGATACAAGGAAATTTTTTTGATTTGTCTTAGTTTATTGAACTCCTTAATAACTCAATGGTAGTCAATTATCAAACCTAATGTATAGGTCATCTTAAATTGGTTCTACTTAGGCTTAGGGTTGTGCATTTGCCACCCTTGATACCATGAATCAAGTGTTTCAGTAAAGGACATGGTTGTTAATTCTACATTATTCTGCTCAAGGACGTCATAAATATGGAATTTCCTCAACTAAGAATAGGGGTGTCAAAATATGTCATGACACGCGAACACGATTTGTCTAACACGGTTAATAAACAGGTTAGGGTTGAGGTTAAACGAGTTAGTGTCATAAACAATTCACTCATTTATGATACAAATATAAATATGTCGTGTCATGGGTTGACACGCTGGTTAGGCGAGTGACCCATTTATTTTAGGGTGAACAGAAAATTTTAGTGTCAGATATAAATACCCAACTAAAACTCTATTTAAAATTTATTTTTTATTAATTTTTTTATTTTAGTTATAAATCTTGGAGAATCTACACATTTTATATATAAAAATTTATTTTTAAATATGATTTGAGTTAAATAGGTTAAAACTTGAAAATATCATAAGTAGGTTAAGTGGGTCGTATACGGGTCAACACGACCCACTTAACCTATTTATGATATTAGGCATGTTACACGGGTGGTATGCTGGTCAACACGACCCACTTAACCTTTTTATGATATTAGGTAGGTTAGATATGTCGTGTTCGTGTTACTTGTCTAATTTTTGTGTCATGTTCATTTTGAGAAATTTGACACGATTATTATACGGATCATATTCGTGTTGACCCTAATCATGTCGCGTGTTAGGCGAACCCGACACGCCAACCCATTTTGACACCCCTAACTAAGAACAAGGATTAGCACTATGAAAGAATGACAAATGCCATCTTGAGGTTAAATGTACGATTCTAGGGTTCATCTGGCTATAATTGGTTTTCAGAATTTAATTAGGTTGAAAATCGCTGATTCTTTGAAAATTAGGTTTCAGAGAAGGAACAATGTGATTTATGAAATGATTTCTCTAATTGAATTAGGAATTATAGTAGCACTCCAAATTTGAGGAGAATTAGGGTTAAGTACAAAGAAGATTATGGTTTCTCCAATTGGCACAAAATTAGGGTTAGATAATTCACAATTAATTTATGGGGAATTAGGATTTTCAACTGCAAAATTAGAATTACTTTTAATTAAATTGTAATTAGGTTTGTTATGGCTAAAGGTCCCCCAAATCCGAGATGGATTAGGGTTTGAATGGTCAGAAAAGGTCCTAATTTGAATTGAATTAGGTTGAGGTTGTTGTGGTGGGTCTAAAAAGGGTAGGGTTCAAAGTTTCACCAATCTCTCTAGATTGAGGATTGGGAAGAATACCCCAACTGTCATGCAACATAAAGCTCAGATGGAGTCATAGGAGACTTACCTCGATGGAGAGAGTTCATCATCTCTAACCACGATGCTATTTGTTGACTGAGATAAAGTGACTGTTGCTTAAACATCTTCTCCTTTTGCTTCGCTTAAGCCACTTGCAATTCCTCCGACTTTTAGCTTGAAGCCCTTTGATTTGAGATTGGACTATCTCAATTTGCTAAGTTGAGCTTGAAGTGAAGCAAAGGCACCCTCAGTTTGAGAGGCTTTCTCTTCTAGTACATGCAATCAAGAGGTGTTTATTATCACTCTCATGTCCTAGAGTCTCAAAGTGGCAGAAGCTAAGGTACCACTAGAATCCAGAGGCTCTAGTGAAGACCTAACTAGGATTATTAGTGAAGAAAGAGAAGAGAATTGAGGGAGAGGAGAAAGAGAGAATCATTTGAGGAGGGAGAGAGAGAGAGAGAGAGAGAGAGAGAATAAATTATTTCATTAATAAAGACTTAACAAAGAAATATAACTACTTTTGAATTTTAATCTTAAGTCATGCAGTGACTTATAACTCAATTACGGTTGCCGAGTCATATGACAACTCAACAATCAATTACAATTTGTTTATTAATTAGGAAAGAACACCTAAAATGTTCATTGTATTCAATTATATCCAATTCAATTAAAAAAAAAACCTGATTCATTGTTTTTATTACAATTGTATCCCAATTATCCTAATTCAATAGTTATAGTGGCTAATAGAAAATATGAAAGGAAAATAAATTTTGAGGCCCACATGCCATTTTCTCTTCAATTTATAAGAAAAGTTTAAGGAAAATAATTAAAATTACAATTTAACCCTATTTATCGTACTTTCATCAACAAAAAGTAAAGCCAAAAGTCATATCACTTGTCCTCCTCATTTTCCTCTCACACATCCAAACATATAGAGGAAAAATGGCTCAATGCAAAAATTCATCCCCGTACTTACAGCACTCTCAACTTTTACTTTGATCTATTGAACACTTCAATTTATGAAATTGTACTAATTAAATACTTCAACTTGCAAAAATTATTCTATTGAATACTCAAACTGTTAGTTATTTGCCCTATAGCCAATTTGATATAATATTTCATGTAATAAATATTTTATTATTAATAAAAGACTTTATTTATCTTTTATATTCTATTGATTGAATCTTTAGCATTGTAGACTTGGTCATATTAATGAAACAAGAATCACTAAGTTGCATAAAGAAAGTCATCTTGAACCTTTTGATTATGAATCATATGAAACTTGTGAATCTTGTTTAATGGAAAAAATGACTAAAACACCTTTTACTAGAAAGGGTGACAGATCAAAAGAGTTATTGGGCCTAATACATATAGATGTATGTGGACCAATGACTACCCAAGCCATAAGTGGATATTCTTATTTCATTACATTTACTGATGACTATACTAGGTATGGTCATGCATATTTAGTGAAACATAAATTTGAATCATTTGAAAAGTTTAATGAATTCAAAAATGAAGATGAGAAACAAACTGGAAAAGTATTAAAATACTTCGATCCGATTGAGGTGGTGAATACTTAAGCTAGGAATTTCGAAATTATCCATTAGAAAGTGGGATTCTTTCACAATGGACTCCACCTGGAACACTCCAACACAATGGAGTGTTAGAAAGGAGGAACCGCACCTTATTAGATATGGTACGGTCCATGATGAGTCTTGGAGACTTGACTCTATCCTTTTAGGGATATGCCATTAATACTGCAGTATAACTTCTAAATAGAGTTCCATTCAAATCTGTTGATAAGACACCATACGAGATGTGGGCTAATAAAAGACTTGTTTTATCATACATAAAGATTTGGGAATGTGACACTTATGTGAAGCGTTTGGTATCTGATAAGCTTGGAGCTAAATCAAATAAAAGTAAGTTTGTGGGATATCTAAAGGAAACTATTGGGTATTATTTCTACCATCCTGTTGAGAGAAAAGTGTTTGTCTCAAGACATGCTACCTTCCTTGAAAATGAATTTATTTTTAAAGGAAGCAGTGGGAGCTAAGTAGAACTTGAAGAAGTTCAAGAACCTTAAACTGACATTCAGATGAAGAACAAGAGATTGTTGCATTAGATGAACAATCAAATACACAGGTTAAAGAACTACCACATTAGGGTGCGTCGGGCTCCTATAAGGTTAGACCTTCTTGTGGAAACTCGAAACAACGCTTTACTCATGCCAGATGAGCCTAACACCTATAAGGAAGCAACGTCTAACATTGATTCCTTAAAATGGCAAGAAGCCATGAAATTTGAAATGGATTCCATATGTAGCAACCAAGTATGGACCTTGGTTGATCCACTTGAAGGGATAAAGCCCATTGGGTGCAAGTGGATTTTTAAAAGAAAAAACCAACATGGAAGGAAATGTACATACGTACGAAGCTAGGCTAGTTGCAAAAGGATACAATCAAAGGAAAGACGTTGATTTTGATGAAACCTTTTCACTAGTAGCCATGCTTAAATCCATTAAGATTTTACTTGCAATTGCTGCATACTATGATTATGAAATTTGGCAAATGGATATCAAAATTGCATTCTTCAATGGAAATCTAGTTGAGGATGTGTATATGACACAACCTGATGGTTTTAAATTAAAAGAATTTCTTAATAAGATATGCAAACTGCAAAGGTCCATTTATGGACTTAAGCAAGCTTCGAGGAGTTGGAACATCCGTTTTGATGAAATAATCAAACAGTTTGATTTCATTAAAAATGTGGATGAACCTTGTATGTATAAGAAGGTGAGTGGGAGCGGGATTGTATTTCTTATTTTGTATGTTGATGACATATTAATAATAGGAAATGACATACCATTGCTGCAATCTGTAAAAGTTTGCTTATCCAAGAATTTCTCCATGAAGGATTTGGGAGAAGCAACTTACATATTTAGTATTAAAATCTTTAGAGATAGGTGTAGAAGGCTGCTAGGACTACCCCAATCCACATATATTGATAAACTACTAAAATGGTTTAGTATGGAGGAATCCAAAAGAGGATACCTACCTGTATCACATGGAGTACGTCTCTCCAAGAACATGTGTCCTAAGACACAAGTTGAAAGAAGCAAGATGGAAAAGGTTACATATGCTTCTGCAATAGGATCCATAATGTATGTGATGCTTTACACTAGACTAGATATATCTTATGCTTTAAGCATAACTAGCAGATATCAGTCTGACCCATATGAAGGTCACTAGACTACTGTTAAGACCATCCTGAAGTATTTGAAAATAATTAAGGATGCTTTTTTGGTTTATGGAGGGACTAATGAGTTAAGAATTCATGGATGCACGGATGCAAGCTTTCAGTCAAATGTTGATGATTATATCACAATTTGGGTATCTTTTTACTCTAAATGGTGGAGCTTTGAGTTGGAAAAGTTCCAAGCAAGAAACCGCTACAGATTCTACAACTGAAGCTGAGTACATCTCTGCATCAGAGGGAGCGAAAGAGGTTGTTTGGATTAAGAAGTTCATTACTGAACTTGGTGTGGTTCCAAGCATTGTCGAACCGGTTACATTATACTGTGACAACAATGGGGCTATTGCACAAGTTAAGGAGCCAAGGTCTCATCAAAAATCCAAACATGTACTTAGAGGATTCCATTTGAATAGAGAGATCATTGAGAGGAAGGATATAGAGATAATGTGAGTACTCACTGAAGAGAATCTTACAAATCCTCTTACTAAGGCATTGTCCCAAAAGAATCAGGATCGACATATAGACGCTTATGGGATAAAACACATGGGTAATGGGCTTTAGTGCAAGTGGGAGACTATTAGTCATATGCCCTATAATATAATATTTCATGCAATAAATATTTTATTATTAATAAAAGCCATTTATTTTTCTTTTATATTCTATTAATTGATTCTTGGTAAAAGATAAAGTCCATGAAATAATACTGCTTTGCAAAGTAAGTTATAATATGGTTATAATTATGATTTTTATTTTGCATAAAAGCAACATCTCTAAATATTCCTGGTCAATGTTCTTCTCATTATTGGACGAAGATTAGAGTTGTTGAGACTGTTACATATTATGTTCTTTCCTTAGGGAAGCAGTTGGTCTCATAAGCTGAGAACTATGTGATATCTAGAACTAATATGTTGGTGCTTGTTATTTAAACAAATCCACTGAATTGACCTGCATGAGAATTCCATATGGAGAGTTATTTGTGTCTATGGAATACTAAAGTGATGGTTGTCTATGTGATTCTTTGACTTGAAATTACTAAGCTATCTTGTATGGGGATGACTATATCTTGATTCTTCATTCACATTATTCATTCATGAATAATAAGCAATGATTTATTGAACATAGTAGGAATTGTATAGAGATACTTGTGTAATAAGAGAGGATTCATCACCCTAGGTTAATCAGGAAAAATGTTCTAATTGTTCTCTATTAGTATTGATTAAGAAATCCTTATGCAAGATAGAATAAAATTAGCAAATTAGATTTGGAATTTCATTCAAATGATCAATATCTAAAATTAAGAGAACTAACATGATTTAGTAAAGTGGACACACTCCATGTCCAATTACTAAATCAAAAATATTAATGATGAAGGGATATTAATTACACTGATAAATCATGCACTAAAAAATTAAGTCAAACCACTTTGACTTTTCAAATATTTGGATAGTCATGGCATGTTGCTAGACAATATACTTGACCTTCAAATATTAATTAATTTAATTTATATTTGTTGCCAACATATTCAGAACCTAGAAGGTCACACACATAAGAATGGATATGAGAAAGTGAAAACAAGAAATCGAATCTAGTATGATTTGATTACAAATAAGTTTTGTGAAATTAAGGACAAAATTGTAATTTAGATTTAATTACAATTTTTCCTAAATTATTAAGTATTGACTTAATTGATTTATGTCTAAAATTTATTAAGATAAATTTTAGATTAAATAAACCTAATGTTTTATTTATGATTTATTTATTTAAAAGGTTTAAATAATTAATTATAATTTATTTATTTATGACCTAGGGTTTTTATATAAAAGGTTTAAGATACAGTCTAACTGTGAGTTGTTGTATATAGCCACAAAACTAAACATAGAACGTAAGATAACTAGCACCATCATATACTTTATTCTCTCAACCATCTAAAATAGTTTGAGTTTTTCAATTGTCCATTCATATGGATACTACTAGAGGCTGGATACTTGGACAACTTATTGTTTGCGACAATCTAGTCGCGTAGATCGAAGTTTTAAAGAATCAACAAAAGAGGTATTATTCTAAGGAAATTTTATTACTTTAATCGTTTAAACGGATCTCTGTTGGTATAATTATTTTGTTATAACTATCTCTTTTCCGCTGCATACTATTGATATTGAAGCCCAACACAAACTTCTAAAATTAAATCAATTAAAAACTTATTAGATAGTTAAAAAATATGAAAATTATTGTTTCAAATATTATACTAACCACACGTTAAGTGAATATCTTGCATATAAATTTCAAAAACACAAAAACAATGTTATTTTTAGAATATGTAGGGATACAATATTAGTAAAATTTCGTAATTTCAAGGGTAAAATAAGTCACTTGCAAAGTTTGATTCTTCTCCTTGTATGTGTGAATATGAAATTGAATATGGAAATATGGGTAAAATCACTTTTCGTAACTCCTCAAGTTAGGAGTTTATGGGTCTATGAAGCTTGTGAGAGTGGAAGTCTCTGCCATTGTTTTTGCTACTTGAGCTTCTTTGGAGTTTTTCCATCTTGTGAAAATTGTTACAGGGAGATAACTCAGGCTATTATCGTCTTTTTCTAAATAACTGTAAGGATATTTTCATTTTGCACACATTTTAACCGAAAAATGAGAAAAAAAATAAATGGAAAGACTAAATAATTTAATAAAATTAAATCTCAAAAATTCTTAATTAATATCGATCAAATAAGAGTATAAATTAGATTATTCAAGACTAATTAATTATTTTCCCCCAACGATTGTTTGGTAAGCAAATGTCAATCAAATGATTGAGTCAGTCAGTATATATGATTTTGCTTTTTACTCTCCGTTTCTCGCAAAATGAAGTGCCCCTACTGTTCGGCGTCGCAAGCGCGGTGTGCCACCACAAACACTGGCCGATCAATAACAGAGTGCACATCTTGTGGCCGTGTCGTCGAGGAACGTCAATTTCAACCTTACCACCTTTTCCACATCCGAGCCCAAGACAATCCTCTCTGCCTAGTCACCTCCGATCTCCCTTCGCTCCACAACCAAGCCCGCCATGCTCGCCAAGGAGACGAGGAGGACCCATTCGAACCCACAGGCTTCATCACCGCATTCTCCACTTGGTCTCTCGAGCCAACTCCACTTTCCCTACGTTCATCCCTTTCCTTCTCCGGCCACCTCGCTGAGCTGGAACGCACCCTTGAATTAACCACCTCGTCATCGAATTCGACTTCATCAACGGTGGTTGTTGATAATCTGAGAGCGTATATGCAGATTATTGACGTGGCTTCTATTTTGGGGTTAGATTATGATATTTCGGATCATGCATTTCAGTTATTTAGGGATTGTTGCTCGGCTACTTGTTTGAGAAACCGCAGCGTTGAGGCACTTGCCACCGCTGCTCTTGTTCAGGCCATTAGGGAGGCCCAGGAGCCCAGAACCCTTCAGGTATCATCAAATTTCCAGTTCTTCCAAGTAAAAAATTTCTAATTCTTGTTAATACGAAGACAGTGTCAAGATTTGATCCTTCTCTTTCTACTCTGTTTTACTGTGAAAAGTGTGCTTCTCTGCATAATTTCATTGTTGAGCATTTTGGTTCTGTTCTGAACTGACTAATATTTGCCTCATCAAACTGACTGTTCGTTATATTATATGCATTAAGTTGGCATGCATTTTTGCGTCAATGTTTTGAATTGTTCCGGCTGGAAAGGAACCATACCTTGTCAGTGATTAGGCGGTTGTGTTAGCGATGTCCTGCAATTTGGCCTAAAGAATGAATGGATAATGAGCAATTTGGACTATGGAGATGATGCTAAGCACAGAATATCAGTCAGTTTTTCTGAACTGTGACTAGGTGGAGGTCATGTGCTTATATGAATTTTACAATTTTTTTAAGCTTGCATCTTCACATTCCGTGTTGTTTATGGATCTCATTTGATTTGAGTCTGATTTCATTTTCTTGCTGGAAATCAATGTGAAGCAGGCTGCCTATTGAGTGGATAGCCTTCGAGTAATGATGAATTGTTACAACCCCTAGTCTCGCTAGGTGTCTTGCTGGAAATCAATGTGAAGCAGGCTGCCTATTGAGTGGATAGCCTTCGAGTAATGATGAATTGTTACAACCCCTCGTCTCGCTAGGTGTTTGGCGAGTGTGTGAGAGAGAGAGAGAGAGAGAGAGAGAGAAAATATACGAGAATTATAGAGATAAACGGAATCTTTAGAGAGAAATTAGTTATTTATTGTATTAATGCTTAAACGGGAAGTATATCTTGTATATTTGTATGGGACAATTAACAAACTACTAATGCTAGTAACTGCCTAACCACTTGGCTTAACTAATTGTTCCACCTCATCATCCAACTCATTGGTACTATGCTTTCCCTCTCTTTAGTGCAGTCATGACATTGCCCTCCCTTTTGAGATGATCCTTGTCCTCAAGTGTCAAACTGAGCAACCAAGATTACTTGAAAGTTGAAACAGTTCCTGCAAATGGCCAAAATTTGTTAGACCTAAATGCATGACTTGTTAGGAATAAATTGCAATTTTATTCAGAATTGATGAGCTTTATTGTAATATGTCATCAATTTTTGGTTGTAATTACAATTGCTGATTTGTTTTGTTTAGCTGAGTCAAATTTCTATTGCCGACATTTTGCTTAGTTGGCAGACATTTTGATCATAAAATGCAATATTATTACTATTATTATTATTATTATTATTATTATTATTATTATGATCAATGACAAAAAATATCTCTCTCGTAATATTCACTCTCTCTTTATTTCTCTACAATCCTTCTTCGTCTTTTCTTCTCATCTCTGATTCTCTTTTCTATCATCAGCAACTGTTAATCCATCTTTGTTAATTCTGATTTGAAATGATGCCCAGTAATTAGAAAGAAGAACCAACTTCTTATCTGTCATTAAGAATACGCATGTGATGCAGGAGCAGTCCTAATCCTAATTGGATTCCTAGCACAACTAGGATTTTATTTAATTTACTGTTTTATTTCAGATTTGCGTTAGTTTTCCGTTTCCTTATTTGATTAGGATTTACTATTTTATCATTGAATAGGAGTAGAGTTTTAATTCTTTCTTTAATTAGGATTCCTAGTCTAGTTAGGATTTATCACTATAAATAGACAGCCCTAGTAGCATAGTAAATCATCTTATTTTTCTCATAATTTTAATTCAAAGGTTATAAACCTAATTACTGATTACTGTTCCATCTACGATCAACCCTATTCTAGCTTACTTGTTGAAAACTGACAGCCCTACACCTTTCCCCTGTGTCAATTGGTATCAGAGCCCAAAAACAGATCCTAGGATTCTTTTTTTGTCTGAATTAAACCATGGTTGGAAGAGGTAGAGGCAGAGGCAATCAGCCCCAACAAGATGAAATAGCTGAGATATGGCGAATGATTAAGGATTTGACCCGAGCTGTACAACCCTCGCAGCGTCAGGAACCCGTGGAAGCCCGAATGGAGACTCCGGAAGGCAACCACCAAAACTTTGATTTTCAAGAAGCTCTTGAGAGTGAAGAGGAAGTCGAGGACGTAAACCCCTTTCATGAAGCTGGACTTGCAAACCCAGCAGCACGAGGCGGATTGGAAGAGCGTTTACTTCATGCTCTTGGTTTAAATAGTGGAGGAGTTAAAATTGAGGTTGCTGATTTTCACGGGAAATCGCATGCCGAAGACTATTTAGATTGGCAAACTAGTTTAGAAAATTATTTTGAATGGAAACCAATGGTTGAAACCCGGAAAGTGCTTTTTGTAAAGCTTAAATTGAAGAGTACTGCACTTCAATGGTGGAAGAGAGTTGAGGAGCAGCGCGCACGGCAAAGAAAGCTTAAAATCAGCACGTGGGAGCACATGAAAACTAAGCTAAGGAAGCAATTTTTACCAGCTGATTACGCAATGTAATTATATGAAAGGTTCCATTGCTTGAAACAAAATAGTATGTCTGTTGAAGAGTACACTGCAGAATTTCATAATTTGTCCATTCAAGTTGGAATATCTAAAAGTAATGAACAAATTACCTCTCGCTGTCTTGCTGGTTTGAATCAGTCCCTTAGAAATGAAATGGGCATAGTCCGATTACACAATCTTGAAGATACTTGCCAATATGCCTTAGCAGCTGAAAAGCGAGTTTCTCGTTACGGTGCTAGAAGGCCCATAAACAGAAGCAATTGGCAAAACAATTTCGGAGTTGCAAGAGGGATTCACACAACTCAACGAAGCGAGAAAGAGGCTGCCGCTACTGATAAATACAATGAAGAGACAACCAGTGTTGATGGGAACGATAAAGGGAAAGGTATAGTACCTTATGGTGGACAAAACAATTCTGGTTCGTCTATAAGGAGAGGCAACAATTCTCAAGTTCATTGTTTTACTTGTGGAGAAAAGGGACATACTTCATTCATCTGTCCACAAAGGAAGGTGAATTTAGCCGAGTATGATGAAGACCAAGGCCCTATTTTTGATGAATATGATGAGGAAGTAGAAGAAATTGATGTTCACCCAGCTCAAGGTGAGTCTTTAGTTGTTCGAACAGTCATGACAGCCATGAACAAAGAAGGAAAACGAGACTGGAGGAAGTGTAGCATTTTCCATACACGTGTTATTTGTGAAGGCAAAGTGTGTAATTTAGTCATTGATGAAGTATGGAAAATATAATATCAAAGGAGGCTGTAGATAAACTAAAGCTTCCTACAACAAAACATCCTCATCAATACAAAGTAGGTTGGTTGAAGAAACGGCACGAGATACCAGTAACATCTCAATGCTTAGTGCAATTCACAATGGGAGATGATTTAGCAGATGAAGCACCATGTGATGTAGTACCAATGGATGTTGAGCATATTCTAGTGGGACGACCTTAGTTGTATGATCATGATATGGACCACAAGACAAGGCCTAATACTTATTCGTTCTACAAGGACAACAAGAAGTACACTTTGCATCCTCTCAAAGAAGAAACAAGGCAAATACCAAATAAAGGAGCTGCAACTAGTAAATTAAATGGGCTTGTAAGTGTTAAAGAATTTGCAGCTGCGCATAGTGAGGTGGGAGTCACGTATGCCTTAGTGAGCAAACTGATAGGAGCTGACCAGGTTGAAAAATCAGTTGAATATTCCTTTGAAATTCAACGATTATTGCAAGAATTCAAGGAGTTAATTAGTGAAGATGTATCGAAAAGCTTGCCACCATTAAGAAGCATCCAACATGCTATTGATTTGGTACCAGGTGCAGCTTTACCAAATCTGCCTGCATATCGAATGCCTCCTTTACAACGGGCTGAAATAGAAAGACAGGTTAGGAATTATTGGAAAAAGGTCTGATGCGTGAAAGAAAAAGTCCATGTGCCAGCCTAGCCTTATTAACTCCAAAGAAAGACGGTTCTTGGAGAATGTGTGTGGATAGGCGTGCTATAAATAAGATTACAATCAAATATCACTTTCCAATACCAAGATTGGAGGATATGCTTGATCAACTGGCGGGTTCTAAAGTGTTTTCCAAAATTGACTTTAAAAGTGGACATCACCAAATTAGAATGAGGCATGGTGATGAATGGAAAACAGCTTTTAAGACACCGGATGGGTTATTTGAATGGTTAGTAATGCCATTTGGCCTTTCTAATGCACCAAGCACATTCATGAGAGTCATGACAGATGTACTCAAACCTTTCTTGAATTCTCTCGTTGTGGTATATTTCAATGACATTTTGATTTATAGCCGCATCGAGGAAGATCATTTAAAACACTTGCGACAAGTGTTAGAAGTACTTCGTCAAGAGCTGTTGCACATAAACCTGAAAAAATGCAGTTTCCTGCAACCAGAAGTGGTATTCCTAGGATACATTGTGTCTGCTTAAGGATTAAAGCCAGATCAAGAAACGGTTCGTGCAATTACCGAATGGCCAGCACCGCAATCCATCAAAGAAGTTAGAAGCTTTCATGGTTTGGCCTCTTTCTGTAGGAGATTTATCCAAAATTTCTATTCAATTATGAGTCCTATAATTGAATCTATGAAAGAAGAAAAGTTTGAGTGGACAAATTCTGCACAAAAGGCATTTGAAAGAATCAAGTTTTTGATGACTAGAGCACCTGTTCTTGCACTTCCAGATTTTGAGAAATTATTTATTGTCGAATGTGACGCTTCACATGAAGGGATTGGAGCTGTTCTTAGCCAAGAGGGCAGACCTCGAGTTTTTTAGTGAGAAGTTGTCTGAAGCTAAGAAGTGTTACTCAACTTATGATCTAGAGTTCTATGCCTTGGTACGAGCTATTCGACATTGGCAACATTACTTAGCTTATTGTGAGTTTGTGGTTTTTTCTGATCATCAGGCCTTGAGAAGATCCCTAATTTTGTCAATTTTGAGCACCCAAATTACTGGTTTTGAAGAACTGAAAAACCAGTATGATTCAGATTCATGTTTTGGCAAAATAAAGGCTGATTTGCTGCATTCTTCAGAAGCTGAAAGTCTGACATACCGATTGCAAGATGGTTATTTATTCAAAGGGAATAAGTTATGCATTCTTGAAGGATCTTTAAGGTTTACTCATCGGAGCCGATTCTTTTTCAAACCCAGGGAGAATGATGCAGGAGCAATCCTAGTCCTAATTGGATTCCTAGCACAACTAGGATTTTATTTAATTTACTGTTTTATTTCAGATTTGCATTAGTTTTCCGTTTCCTTATTTGATTAGGATTTACTATTTTATCATTGAATAGGAGTAGAGTTTTAATTCTTTCTTTAAGTAGGATTCCTAGTCTAGTTAGGATTTATCACTATAAATACAGCACAGTAGTATTGTAAATCATCTTATTTTTCTCATAATTTTAATTCAAAGGTTATAAACTTAATTACTGATTACTGTTCCACCTATGATCAATCCTATTCTAGCTTACGTGTTGAAAACTGACAGCCCTACACCTTTCCCCTGCGTCAGCATGGATCTCTTATTTTAATTCCATTTACGATGGATGCTTGTTCCCCATATGTAGACATCATAGCAACCAAAGTGCCAAAAATCATTTTCCTTTGCTCTGGATTAACATTCCAATATTTCCCATTAAGATTGGAAGAACCCAGCTTCAAGAGCTTATTAGATTATTAAAGCTTCCAATAATTTCTGATTTCATATTTCCATTTTTACATACAACTTGAAGGCGTGAACTTTCGTTAGACAATGATTTTGATCTCTTCTTTTGTCTTCTGCAAATCTCAAACTCTGTTTCTTTGAGCAAGTAACACAAATTGATATCAATGCAACTTGAAGGCGTGAACTTTCGTTAGACAATGATTTTGATCTCTTCTTTTGTCTTCTACAAATCTCGAACTCTGTTTCTTTGAGCAAGTAACACAAATTGATATCAATGCCCAGATCAGAGCAGCATAACTTTTAAGAACAGAATTCTCATTAATGTAGAAAAAAATTCAGCAGCTTGAATGGCCACTCATTCTAAACTTCATATTGGCAGTTTTACAGTTAGCTTGAAAGCAGGCAGCTCATATAGACAAAAAATACAATTTCTTTCGCTGACTTCAGCCTTTTCCTCACCTCCATCTATCTTCTTTGAATATTCCGAAGTCAGTTGCTTTCACCTCAAATTTATGACTACCATAATTTTGAAACATTATCCTAGCATTTACCTCTCCTTCATGGTTTCATAAGTCTTCATCACCAAATTATCAAAAAAAAAATTTGCAACAATAAGAAACACAACCAATTTCAGGCTATTTTCAAAATCTAACAGTTTTGGGATGAACAAATACCATTGCTGGCGTAAAATGATGGTCATCACCAAAATGCTCAAGAGGTTTGAAACTATGTCCAAGATCTTGTTGATTTGCACTACAAACCATATCAGTCCTCTTGATGTTGTCACTTTCAACTGCTGGATCAATGTTCCCAAGGCTGGAAACTCACATTGTAGTGAAATCAGTATCGGGTCTTGATCTTTGTCTCCAAAATTGAAATAATCATGATTCTTCAACATTGATGTGTTGCCCTTTTTATCTTCTTCCAAAATGGCCGGAGCTGGTTCTTGGTCAGTACTCATAGCATATTCAATTCTCAAATTGATTTCTCTGGGACTGGAATTTTCTTGTTGCAATAGATATTCCTTTTGACATTTATCAATTTTCTTGAAAGCAATTTCAATCTATGTGTTCATTCATTGGCATGATCCAACAATTCTAGAATTCAACCAAATCTCTCTATCAATTTGATACAATTTTTATTCAATTTTCCAAAAATCTTCATTTTTGAATGGGTATTTTGTTGTAGATGGGATACAGAGAAATAGAGAAGATAGAAAGAAATTTAGGGCAAAGAAGATCAGATTTAAAAGGAGTGAAGAATAAAAGAAGATAAAAGGAGAAGAGAAAGAGAATCAGAGAGTGAAAGAGAGAAAAAAAAAAAAAAAATAGCAGAAACAATCCCTAGGATCAAAACTGATCTGATACCAAATGTTACAACCTGTTGCCTAGCTAGGTGTTTGGCAAGTGAGAAAGAAAGAGAAAGAGAGGGAAAATAGATGAGAATTAGAGAAAGAGAACAACAGAACCTTTAGAGAGAAATTATTTGTTTATTGTTTTAATGCTTAAATGGAGAATATATTTTGACTGAAGCTTCCATTTGAAACTCATAGTGAGCAGAGAAGGAACAACAGGTTATGAAATGGTCAGAAAAAAGAGTGGATCAGGCTGACACTTAACAAACTACTAACACTAGTAAATATCTAACCACTTGGCTTAACTAATTGTTTCAGCTCATTGTCCAACTCTTTAATCCCATGCTTTTCTTCTCATTGGTGCGGCCATAGCTTGAATCTTATTCAATTGTTACATAAACTTGTTTGTGATTTTTAGTCATCCCTGCTTCTCTACTTGTTTGTTCCAATATATTTTCAATTTGCACTAGCTCTTCTGTGGATCAATCTCAAACAAGTTTTTCGTGAGCATAAATGATGTCTGTTTATTCGTTTAATAGAGAGGCAAGTCTTCCATGTATATAGATATATATATATATATATATATATATAGGTTATTATTGTTATTATTATTTTTTTAAAATTTACTTTCTTTGAGATTTTAGAAGGCCATTCTTTACTGGCAGTGTTAGGTGGTATTTGGTTTGAGAAGTGGGAGGAAATGAAAGGAAAAGGAAACGAAAGAAGAGAAAAGAGATTAGGCATATGTAGTGTTATTATTTTAGCAATTGCTTAACTTTGTCGTTACAGTCATGAATCCTAAAATTGATAAGAAATTACGTTTCATAGTTGACAGAAACTAGTTTCAGCTTAAACTACATTTTGCTTCTTAATACTGCATAATTCGTCTCATTAGGATTAGATGCTCTGCTTGCTCATATAAGAATATAATTATATTTAAGCAGTCATGGTGGTCTTGAAAAAAAATTCAGTTTTGAGTTTCGTCTAATTTAACTAGTAATGATGTAACAGGAAATCTCAATTGCTGCCAATGTTCCTCAGAAGGAGATTGGGAAGTACATCAAGATATTAGGAGAAGCTCTACAACTTAGTCAGCCAATTAATAGCAATTCCATTTCAGTCCATATGCCTAGATTCTGCACACTCCTCCAATTGAACAAATCTGCTCAGGTACTTTGTTGCAGGACTTCACTTGTCAAGTTTGAAAACGTTGGGTTTTTAGCTAAAATTTTAATTGTGTTTGAAGAAGTGAAAGTGTTCCGGAGGATGATAACATTAAAATCCTACCTTCACTGGGAAAGAAGAAGAAAATTAAAGGAAAATATAAATTTGCACAAATTTCACAAATTTGCAGATGCAAGTTGAGGTGTTAATGTTGATAAAACCTTCATACAAGTAACAACTGTACTACGTGATTCACGTAGCTATTTGAATTATGGAGTCCTTAATAGTCATTTTGATGATGGTAATCTTGCTTTTTAATGACTATAAATGGATTGTGCAGGATATTTGTTTTATCCATAGGAAGAGATTCTTTCTGAATACTTGCACTGAGCTAAAAACATTAATCATAAAATCAATGTCAGGATTTGAAAAAAAAAAAAAAAAAAAAAAAAAAAAAAAAGGAAGAAAACATAACTGTTATAGTATGATTTTGGACTTCTTTTCAACTGCCTTGGCTTTTCATTTGATCATATTTGGTCAGTTGCTTTTGACTAATTGTGCTAGGAATTGGCAACTCACATTGGAGAAGTTGTTATCAACAAATGCTTCTGCACTCGGAGGAATCCCATTAGCATCTCTGCAGCTGCTATATATCTAGCATGCCAATTAGAAGACAAGCGGAAGACACAGGCAGAGATTTGTAAGGTGACAGGGCTCACTGAAGTCACCCTCAGAAAAGTCTACAAGGAACTGTTGGAGAATTGGGATGATCTACTCCCATCCAATTATACACCTGCTGTTCCTCCTGAGAAAGCGTTTCCTACTACAACAATTTCCTCAGGTCGTTCATCTGCACCTAAAATTGACCCAGTTGAACTAACACCATCCTCTTCCGACAAAGATAAACAACCAGAAAATAAACCAAATAAAGCAAATGATGTGTTGCTGAGGACTAAAGAAGATGCTGCGAGTAATGGTAATTCTCGTGGTCCCCATGCCCCTCCATGGCAGAATTTTAGGCAGCCCTGGCTTCAATTTGGAACTTCTGGAGTTAGGATACCAGGAGAGAAAAATCAGAATGCAACTCGAGGCGATATCAATGAGTTGCAGTCTAACTGTCATGAGTTGGAAGATAAGGTAGAGAAGCAGAAAATGGATAAAGACTCCACAGTTGTGGGCAGGCCAAATCAATTTTCAAGCCCCCCAGTTTCGGGTGTGAGTACAATCACCTGGCCATTTCGGTCCACACCTTCATCAGGGCCTTCTCCAATTGTGCAGCCACCACCCAAATTAGCACCAGGTTATGCTGAGCTTAAAGGTATTGGCAGTCAAAATGGTGGTAAAAATGCTAACACGAATGGAGATAACAAGTAGCAGGTATGGATAGGTCATGCTTTAGTGCTGTATATTGTGGAACACTAAATATTTGCGTGGCTTTCTCCAATTAAGTTGTTGAAATTTTTAATTTTTCGGCTTAGTAAGTGTGTATATTGCTCTGTGGACCTGAGTTGGAACAGAAATTTGAGTTTCTTTCAACCCCCCAACCCCAAAAAAAGAAAAAATTGAAGAAAGAAGGAGAGGATTTTGTGGTCTAAACAACAATAACAACGGCACGCGCTCTCTTTTAAATCTCAAACTAGTTGCAGTAGTTCTTAATAAAAAGTTAGCATATCTAGATCTTAAAAGTAGACAAGACTGAGAAAGGGAGAATATTTTAAAAAATATTGCTGAGAACTCTTGAAGTCTCTATTAGTTTAATACTACTTGATAACCCTGCATTGTTTGGGGCATAACTGAATTGCTTATGAAACTTCCAAAAATATATATCTTACTATAAATTAACTGTAGTTTATATGTTTCAGTTTTAAGTCCGAAGTGTATAATTCAATTGAGTGAATCACTCTATAGTCTTTTGGTTAGACTCAAATACACTAGTCAATATTCTTATTTTTTAGAATTTAGACGCTTAAATTTTGTTCCGAGAATGGATCAGTATTTAGTAAGAATCAGGTCTTGGACATTTGATTAAACCCGATTTTTGATCCGATAACCCATATTGAGGATGAAATTATTGGGTTCTTTTTGTGTTACTATGTTTTTGGGGTCCCACATCGAGACAGTGTCCAAGACGCGACACAAGTCCATTCATTTCGTCTCCTGGCATGTCATCTTGTTTTGCGTGCCATTGGACTGGATTTTCATAAAATGAGTCCCCCTAACCCATAGGGCCCATTAGTGGCTTTTGCCCCCTAAGGATTAGGGTTTGCACCTCACTTTCTCCCATAAAAATATCTTAGGGATTTTGGGATTTGGATCATTGAAAACTCATTTTACAATACAAAACCTTTGTTTTGATATTGAAAACTTGATTTTCATTGAGAAAACTTAATATATTGAAAACTTGATTTTCATTGAGAAAACTATTGAGTTTGTGATAAGAACCAAATTAATCACAGAGAAAACGAAATTGATCGTTGATTATTAATTCATAAGTTTTTAAACTCGAATTGGATCAAGCTTTTTGGATTTTGAAGGTGTTTTTGAACCTTTAAGTTTGAGAAGTGTTCTTTTGCTTTAAAAGGGTAAAATTTGAGAGTTTATGCTATATTTGGGAAGTGGGAGAAAGTAAAATAAGGATTAAAGTAAAAATTTAAAGTTTTACTTCTCCGTCCCAAAAAAAATAGTTCACTTTCTATTTGCACAGATTAAGAAAAGTAGCAATTATTATGGTTAAAGGACAATTTTATTTATATAATTTTTATATTACATCCATTTTAAATAACACATGAACAATTATTATATTAGAATAATAAGTAGAATTAATGAGGGTTATTGAAAATAAGATAAAATTTAATAAAGGTCTAATAGATAATTTAAGGATTAATTGTAATGGAAAAAAGGAAAGTGGACTATATTTGGAACAAACCAAAAAGGAAAGATGGACTATCTTTTTGGGACAGACGACGTATTATTTATTTTCTCCTCAAAATGGAGAGAAAATAGGTAAAAAGGTTGCAAAATAAATTTATTTTACATTCTTTTTAATATCTTCATCCAAACTAAACAAGGAATTTTGAGAATCCTAAAGCATTTTCACCTCCATTTTACATCCTTTTTATTTTTTACCAAACAACCCATTAAACTAGTTTTTAATACAATTTTCTTCTTCTTTATGGGTCAAAAACCACTTCTTAAAAGTCTAGACGTGAGGAAACCTAGGATCGTCCTAGGTTGTTTGGCAGCTGAGAAACGCCTCACCCAGCTACTTAGAGGTGTGCGGTTGTGCCTAATGGCGTACGCCGCTTCTAGGGCCGCACACAGTTTCCTCTCAACTAAACAACTTTGAAGTTCTTCATAATCTGTTTTGTACTTTTGGTCTGTGAAACCAGACACATCCCGAGAAATGACGCACGTCATTACATGGGGCGCACGTGATTTCTATCCAGAAGCACGTTTCATTTGATTCTGACATCAAGTTTTAAGGTCTAAATAATGTTTCAGAGCTAATGGAACCATTTAAATCAATAAAAAAGATGGATTTTAATTGTGATAGTCATATTTGTTCTATCTTTCAAAAAAAGAACATCAAATGCTTGAACTATAATCCATGATTGTTTAAAATTTAGATTACTATATGCCTGTGATATTTTGATTTGTTATTAAATTAAATTGCTTTCATTACAGTAAATTACCTATGTTGTGTGTTTATAACTTTTTTTATGCTTTTATTATTGATGTTTTATGCTTTCATTATATTGATTGCCTTTGTCATGATTATTGACTTTGTGCCGCTTGATAATTTGATTGTTGCTTTGATTCTTTATTTACATATGTAATTATTGATTGTGATGTTCTATTATTTTGATTATATGTTTCGTATTTTATGCTTATTATATATTTATGGTTATTACTTGGTTTCTATGAGTTCATTAATAAACTCATTATTCATGAATCCAACTTATAATTATTGGGAATATGGGGAAATGATTATATGGTTCTTATTTTATGCTTATCATATATTATGGTTATATGGTTCTTATCGATTGTTTGCTTATTATATTATGGTTCTTACTGTGATTATTGATTGCTTCCTTATTATATATATTTTTATTATATATTTCTTATTTTATGCTTATTATATATTATAGTTATTGCGTGATTAGGTAGAATGTAACTAAGACCCAACGGATTTGTAATTCTTTTCTCCTCCCTTTTTCTTTGGATGGATTTTGGTCTATCATGTGAGTGAATAATGATGTTTTATTGTTGACGCGTATTTTTATGCCCCCACCTAACCCAATAAGGATACGAGGACACAGAATGAGGAATCATGGTTATCCGGAAGTCTTTAAACCAAGGATCGATTTAAACCAATTCAAGGAAGTCTGATTTATAGTAGAGTTGCGTCACGCAGCTATAAGGTGCGTGACGCAGCTATCCTCTGTTGACCTACCCATATAAATACTGCGTTTTTTATCTTATTCGGGGAGGAATTTTTGAGAGCGTAAAAAAGGCAACTGCGGCTAAGTTTTCTGCAAAAACTCTTTTGAGTTATCTTGAAGAAAAACAGCTTTTAGAAATCAATTAAGTTGAAACGAAAATCATACAAAAAAAGAAAAAAGAGAGAAAACAAAAAGAGAAAGAATTATTTGTTAAAACTTGGTGAACAAAGACTTCTGGGGCCTTGAAATCTCGTTCCTTAAGACGTTCAGATTGTTTGCAATCCTCAATCTGAGGGTTAGATAAATATCTAAAGCTTTTCTTGGTATTTTTAGTTATTAATTCATTATTATTTATTTTGTTGGTGTTTTAGTAATGTGATACTAATTAAACGATACCCTGCCCATTATTGGATGTTTCTAAGTTATATTAAAACAAGTTTTGATAAAAGGAAAACGTAAAAAAAAGGTTGTTTGAAAGGTAGTTACGGACCAGAGCAGTTGCGTCACGCAGCTACTAGGTGCGTGACGGAACTGTTCATGTCCAAAATATAGCTATATTGCCCCGACTAATTGCGTGACGGAACTGTTCGTGTTTATGATTTTATTTCACTTTTATTTTCTTGTTTAAATCTTGTATTTGAAATAAACGATTAATGAATCTGAAGGTTTTTCCAAGTTACGAACAGCTGCGTCATGCAACTGTTGGATCCGTCACGCAACTGTTCTTCCATAGAACAGCTGCATGACGCGACTGTTCTAGGGGTCTAGAAGTAATTTTATCCTTTTTAAAATAATAATTTTGTACAATCAAATAAATATTCAATTCTTTTTATAATTCAAGAAACGATCAATTGTGGGCAGATTGTGGTTTAATCAAGTCAAGTACATTAATTTATTGTTATGCATGATTTTCGGGTTTTTAGGGTTTTTTGGATTTAAATTGGGTAGAATGTATTTTAGGTTCGGTTTGTGGCCCGCCTTTAACCATAAGGCAAGAGCGGGTCTTTTGATTACTCTAACTTGACTGCTGTGGGTTGAATGGTTGGTGTGGCTAGAATGATTATGAATGCAATGAGTGAATTTATTTGGGACGATTAAATAATTTTCCGCATAGGAACTCGGTTCGATTTATTCGGATTGGGTTTGTATAAATAAATTGGCTTTTCTAAATTAAAATAAATTAGAAATTGTAGGTTAAAAGAGACCGATTTTCCCGGCGTCGGCTTCCAACGGGCCGACGTACCTAATTCCCTTATCCAGAATCGCACTTAGTGCGCTTGACCAGTCTTTTAAAATAATTGGCCTTAAATAAATTGGGATTAAATGAAGTCACTTTTAATTGGAAACGGTCCCATTGCCAAAAAAATGGGTGGCGACTCAAAGTATTTTTATTAGACCGATTTATCGGCATCGCGTGCAATAAAAGGTTTTGTCACCACTTGTTAAAAATCAAGATCACATTTCCAAAACAAAATTATTTTGAGCGTTTTCCAGATCGCTCGGGGGCGGTGCGAAAACATTTATGAATTCCATGTTTTAATTAAAATTTCATTAAAATGATTTTTGCATCTCAATAATTCAATCTTAATACTTTAAAATGAATACATGGACAAACAATGGAGGATTTCCAGTGTCTAACACATTCCAAGGTTGCATCCAACTTCTTTATCTAAACTCTGGTATATGAGTCAAGTTCTTTTCACGTGGGATGCAATTCGTTGTGTTAAGGCATGTATGCTGTCTATAAAGAGGGTGGCGACTTATTTAATCTTACCAAAATAATATATCATTTTTTAAAAAGAAAAGGGCTCGATTGTTTTAAAAATATCGCCTTTGTAAATGAAGAGTTTTTTGAAATAAAATAAAATAATAAATAAATGTTGAGATACCCGTAATAAATATATATCTCAATAGTTCTTTGATTTTATTTCGGTTACACTACTTGATATATTTGATTATGATGAGGGATTAAATGATGATTTCTTTTTGAGGCTTTTACATCTCACTTAATTAGTATGTGCATCAAATAGGGATGATAATGATATTTCACTGGTAATTAATGAAAAAAATAAATAGAATGATCAAGTAATGTGGGAAAGACGAGAAACTAATTAAATTGTTAAACCAAGAGTTTGATTAGGAGAGTGAAATATTAGGATGGACGAAAAATGTATAGTTAATTTTTAAGTCTAATGCATAATTTTTACCTCTGAAGTTTAGACTTTTATTTTATCCTCAAGTTTTTAAGAGACCATTCTGCCCTAAAGTTGGTCGAACATTTTCAAGTGGAAAGGAGCAGATATAACTTGGTAGTCATCAAGGATCAAATACATAGAATGATCTAAAAACCACATTGCATCAAATTATCAAAGAAATTTGCAGAACTTCCAAAAATTAACTAGAAAAATAATAGTTCAGTTTTAAAAGCCCTAAAATTTGCCCCAAAATCAATTTCCCTCCAACGACACTTTATAAGAACCAAACAATATTTAAAAATCTATAATTATAGATTATAAATTTTCAGCCTCACTCTCACAATCACTGATTCCCTTCAACCAATGTTATTTCTGGTGCCTGAACTTATGAGTTTTTTCTATTTTATTGTCTGAATGGAAAATGTTGTCAATCAAGTGTTTAGACTTTTAATTTTTTTTTAATTTGGTGTTTTATGATGATGCGGACAACTGAAAATTTTATTAAGACTATATGAAATCCACTTTTGCATTGACAGAAGCTTATTTAATCTGACATTTAATCCATCATCATGCCAATGTGGCAAATGCTTTAACCCTTACCTATCATTAATTTAGTCTACCCTCCCCAACTTCATCTCCATCTCCACTTCCACCTCCACGTTCAGTTGCACCACCACCACCACTGTCACCATCTCCAACAGTTATGTATTCATTTTCTTGCACAATCAAGGTTTCATAAGTTTTATCTCAGAATATGACATCACCACTGGAATCTTGAGCATCAAGCACCATTGCCCAAGTAGGGACAATCATGACTCATCAATCACCCAGTACAGTTAAGACAACAAATAATTTCAAGAGAGTCAAGAGAATATGAAAAGTGACAATGCATCACCTTTGATTCTGATATCTCCGCCGACACCTTTGATTCTGATATTGCCGATGCTACCATTTAAAATGCTATCACAGAAGTTTATAAGGAACGGTGACTATGTTAGAGTGGCAAGTTTTAATAGTTCGCGTAGTGGGTCATCAGATTTGGTCGATGAAAATCTATTAGATAGAGAATCAAGTCTAATGGCAAGGCAAGTTGGCAGTGGTTCAACAATACGTTATTTTTGGCTAAGTCCTGATGTGAATACAAAATACTCTCTTCGTCTCATTTTGTTTGCATGGTTTGACAAAACATGTGTAATTAAGAATTTAGTCAACAAAAGTCATTTTGCGCTTCTTTACCCTAAATAACTCATTAAGATACTAAAAGCCTTTCATTTAATGAACAATTATAAAAATTATTATGGAAAAAATAATTATTTATATATTTAAATTTAGAAACCTTGCAAATATTTTCGGACATTTAAAAAATAAATAGCAAGCAAACAAAAAGGAACAGAGAGAGTAGAAGGTAATAAAAAATCATATCAAATAATTTTGTGAAGATTCATTTTGCAATGGAAATGCCAAATCTTAGCCCAAGTGTTGACATTGTTAAAAAAGAAGGCCCAAGATAGATTTTCTTCTTTTTTTTTTTTTTTTTTAATTTTAATGTTTATATATTTATTTATTTATTGATTTTTGAGTGAGAATCTCTTGATTTGTCTGAGTCGACATGATACAGTACATGATGAAATTCAATTATAGATATATTGGGCGGTTGCACATGATTCAGTTATATAATAATTATATTTTTTATTTCAATATAAGATATATATGTTGAGTAAATTATAGAAATTCATTTTTTAGAGAAAAAGTAAATTCATTTTTTAGAGAAAAGTGACTGAAATTATTATTAGATATAAAGTGTTGTAGGTATTTAAAATAATATAAATACTTAATTTTTATGTTTGTAGAGATTTATCTAATTGAAAGTATATAATTAAAAAACCTACTAAAACATAATAGTTAATTCATCATTGCATAAAACATATTTCAAACAGAATCTTGAAATTTTTGTTTATATATGATGATATATAAATATTCGAATTTTCAATCAGCAAAAAAAAAAAAAAAAATTAAAAGATGAAACCACTAATTTCACACCAACCAAATTCTCTGAATTTTAAATCAAAATAAGAAAAAGCACATAGGTAACTTTTTTCATGAAAAAATCTATAGCCTTTTTCATGATAAATTCGATATAGTCATACCAACAATAAATTGAATTTAAAGATATCAAATATTATCGACTTGAAAATATTCAACTTATGATAAGAAGAAAAACTAAATTTGTATCTTCATAATTTACCAAAAAATTTAAAAATCATAATCAAACAAATCAAAAGAGAGAGAGAAAAAAAAAAAGAAGAATACTACTCATCATTTTATCTTATTGTTTTTAAATTGTATGAGAATATTCTCGAACGTTGATAGGTTACTTATCATAAGAAGAAAAATAAAAATTTTACCTAATAATTTACTCAAAAATTTAAAATCATTACCAAACAAATAAAAAATAATGTGTATTTTTGAAACACACGACTTTTTTTAATATTTTTCAAATTATTAAAAATTTAAACATACTATATTTGGTTTGAAGTTTAGACTATATAAAAATAAAAATTTTTATATTTGTAAATTATGAAAATTTAAAGATTTAGACATTGTATTGTTTTTCTATCACATATTTGATTTCTACAAAAAAACAAATAGTATATTTGATTTGAATTCAAAAACTAATATAAGTCTTTATACATATAAGTAAATTATGAAAATCTAAAAAATATAATTGAAATATTTAAATTTTTTATATTGCCATAATTAAATGAATTTAAAATTTATAAAAATGAAAAGATAATTAGTTGTTGAAAAGTAAATGATGGGAGAGAAAAGTGGATAAAAAAAAGAGAAATGCTTACACTACAAGAAAAACGCGTTTTTGTCCGATTTTTGCAACCGACGCAAATCGGTTGCAATTTTATGATGATATTGCAATCAATTGCGATGAATGGGAGATTAAATATACACTGACGGATTTATGATCAAAAGGCGACAAATTTTGCGATGGATTAGCGATCGACTTAATATCCGTCGCTAATTCTAGTGCTAATAATTTCCGCCAGTTTGGTTTTGATTTTGCGACCGTATTGAGACCACTTTGCGATCGATTTTGAGATGGATTTGCCACCGTTTAAAATCTTGTTGCAAAATTGCGCGCTGCAGGTAGGTGCCAAATTTAACTTTTATTTTGTGACCAATTTGTGACCAATATATTTGCGACCGATGAAGTTGGACGCAATTCAGTCGCAATTTTCTCTGATAAAATGGCATCGCATGAATAAAACTTGCGATCAATTTTTTAATAGATTGTTGGTTGCAAAAAAATAGGACTTTATACACCCTTGGTCACCTTGCGCGAGCGCAACACCTCCTTCTTTCCCCTTCTACTCTTTGTCGCAGCCGTTCCTAGCCCAGTCGCCTCCTTCTCCGCTCTGTTGAAGCGCCGGTGGCTGGAGAAGCCGTTGTCGACGGAGATTGTTCCTCCTCCTTCGTTCACATTCGCCTAGTCAGGTACGCGTCCTTCTGTCCTTTTTTTTTTTTTTGTGTATTTCGTGTTGAATGTTAATGCAATGTCGTTTTTTGTGTATTTCGTTTTTATTTTTTGAATGTGAATGTGAATTTTTTCTTTTTTTTCATTTTTCTTGTGGGATTTGCTGTTCAATATATGTTCAATGTATCCGTGATATTATTATGTTTTCTTTTCTGGAGTTCTTAGCTTACAAAGAAAACATCTTGTTTTTATTATGTTTTCTGTTCAGTTTGGTAGACAAATAGCTTGTTTTTATGCCTGCATTCAATTTTTTCAGTTTCTAATAGGACTGCCTCTGTGTATTATTTGAAATGCTAGTTTTTTTATTTTCTGGCTGCCTTGATAACACTATTTAGATTCATCGCAGAAACTAGCTTGCATTTGATTATTAATATTCAATCATTAAGGAAAGCTGGGATTTTAAAAAATATAAATATAAAATTCATAATATAATTCATTGAATTTTTTCAATCACAAATACATTATCCTAAGAGAAAGGGGAATTATAGAAAGCTAAATAGTAATCTACTTGATTGAAATTATAGGCATTTTGTTATTTATTTATTTAATTTAGCGACCGATTTTTTACAGTTTGCGACTAATTTTTCGGTCGCAAATGAGCAAATTTTTTGTAGTGTTAAACATTCACAAAAAAGATAAATCACAATACTCAAATATTATTAATTTCACTTTCTTAAGAAAGTGTTATATCAACATATAGAAAAAAATAACGTTTCTCCTTTATATATATAAAATAAGAATAATGATAAGAATATTAAGAGCTTTCAAAAAAAATCAAGTTTTTTTTTTTCTTTTCATAATAGTTTTATTAAGGGTTGCAAGTACTAAATAAGGTTAGGATGGTCATTTCCAATCATTTGCCATGTTGGCATCACGATGTGGATTAAATATCAGATCAAATGAGCTTCCAGCAAGGCAAAAGTGGATTCTGCATAATCTTGATGTAATTTTTAATTGTCTGCGTCATCAGGAGATACCAAATTGAAAAAAATTAAAAGCTCAGACACTCAATTGATAACATTTTCCGTTCAGATACCAAAATAGAAAAAAAATCACAAGATTAGACACATAAATTAACATTATCGCATAATTAAAAATAAAAATAAGATTCAAATAAGAGCCAATAAAAATCTATCATCTTCAAGTTTTAAATACTTCTTCTCTTCAAATATTTAAAAAAATGAAGAATACTGGGAATTACTAAGAGAAACAAAAGTTTACCTCGAATTTTCATCAAGTATCATACAAATAGAGAGAGAAATTACGGATTTGATTTGTATGTGAGAATTTATCCAAAACAACCAACAAAAATTTGATTTTAAAAGAAGCAAAAGTTGATTAGAATAAATAGAAAAATTAAGAGTTTTTACCTTGAATTTCACCCAAGCATCTAATGCATAAAGGAGATTAAGGATTTGATTTATATATGAGAGAGATTTATCCAAAACAAACAAGAGGAATTTGAGGATTTGATTTATACATGAGAGAGATTTATTCAAAACAAATAAGAGAAATTTGATTTTTGAGATTATTGAATCTACTTTGTGATTTTTGGGACTTGGACTATAGTTTTCAGATTGAGCTTAGATTAAATCATTTAATTGTGTATTTATTTAATTATAGCTCAAATTCATTTATTTTATTTTATATTATTAGTTAGTTAATTTTTATTAATTAATTAATTAAAAAAAGAGATAAAGGAAAAGTGGCTTACATTTTAGCAAAACAAAGGGTACTTCTCAAGCAGTTATTCATGTCCAGAAGGTGGGAGGCCAAAGAAGCTAATGATGGGAATGTGTTTCAATAGATCCTCCGAATCATTGGTCTAGTGTCTCACCCAAGTGTCTATGAGGCTGAGGCTTCTCATGCTCCTCAACTGTTGATAAATGCAAGGGGAGGTCAAGGAGCTAGATGAGTTGGTTTTACCAAGGTTTTCGAAAATACATATAATCTGAAGTTGTGCGTAGACGCTGAATTTTTATCTTAATTACGGCTCAGTAATGATAAAAGATTTTAAGTAAATTTTGAGTCTCAGATGTACAATTATTTTCGATTTCTATTTCAATCATGTGAGTTTAAATGTTAGAATTTATCGAACTCCTTTGTTGTGACTGGATTTCTCGGGCCCTGCATCGAGACAGTGTCAAGAGTGGTATGGAATTTTCTATTATGCATCCCGCCACACTGGTTCATTTTGCGTGCCAAGTGGATTAGGTCTTCGGGTCCCATTAATCCATAGAGCCCATTAAAGATTTTATGGTACTAAGCCTTAAGCTTAAGGTTTAATTTCTCATTTTTCTTATAAACTAGTTGTATCTCCGCACATTGTGCGGGTTAATAGTTATATGATTTATTATGAAAGAGTTATATTATTTTTTATTTAAAAATTATTTTATTTGTTGTTTATAATATTTCATCTATAGACTATAAACAATCGTATCACGTTATTCATTAATAAAGTTATTTTTTGATAAATTAAAAGATTCATGAAAAATGACAAAAATTATAAAGAAAATTTCAAAAATATATAAATAATTGATACAAATTAAGTTTGATTATATAATAAAAGAAATAATATGTATCGTTTACTTTTTTTTCTTAAAAAAATATATTTTTTTAGTCTTTGACTATTATAACAAAAACTATTAATGCAACCTTTTCTATAAATTTAAAAATGATAAAATAATTCTACCCTAACAAATTTAAAATAATAAATTCATCTTCTTAACTAAACTAAAAACAATAAACATAAATATTGCTTTTGCAAATTGAAATAATATATTTTGCTCAAACCATAAATTTACCTAAATGGAAAAAAGAGAGAAACTTCATTAATCAGTGACCATTCTTCATTAATCAGTGACCATTAAATGTCTTTTGCTCAAAATATTAATTTTTACCACTATCCAAAAAAATATTGAATTTGAAAAAGAAAATAAAAATTTATATGGCAAATATAGTAGATGTAATACTCATATACATAGTACTCAAAAGATAATTAAAATTTTAGAAAAAAAAAGGATAATGAAATTATAAAATATTAAAATATTATATCAATATATATTGTGGTTATTGATTATTGAAAAAATTAATTAGTCTTTTATTATTAATGAAAAAATTTATTATTTGGATTATTAATTATTGAAAAAAAAAAAAAAGAACCAAAGAGTTTTTTTAATGAAATAAAAATATTATATTTTATTAATTGTTGAATAAAGAAAATAAAAAGTTTTATAATTTAATTTTTTAAATTAGATAGTTAAATAAAAAATACTAAAAATTTAATAAATAATAAGATTTCACATCAATAACTAAGTTTCATAATATAATGCCACGTAAGCAAACTTGGTTGAACTTTTATATATTTATATAAATAGATATATATTTATATAAATAGATAGAACATATTAAGGAGAGAGAAGGGACTAATGACTAAGGTTTTTTTATAAAGATGAAAAACATTTTTTAGGTTTTACAATAAAAATTTTGGTTTTTGAAAAAAATTAATCAATCAATCATTACAAGAAAGAAAAAGGATCTAGATATTAAATCCTAGGAACATAAACTCCGATTTTGATTCAGAAGTTTTGGATTTGAAGGTGTTCTTAAGCCTTCAAACTTGATCTTCCTCATTTTCTTCAAGAAAGGTATTTCTAAGAGTCTAATCTTGCATTTTGATTTATTTCTACCTTTTTTTGTTGGTGAAAATCAGTTTCTAAATATTTGGACACAAGTGTTGACGCGTGTCTTTATGCCCTCACCTAACCTAATGAGGATACGAGGACGCGGAATGAGGGATCATGGTTATCTGGAAGTCTTTAAACCCAAGGATTGATTTAAACCAATTTGAGGGTGACTGATTTGCATTAGAGTTGCGTCACGCAGCTATAAGGTGCGTGACGGCAACGACAGTTGCGTCATGCAACTCCAATTAAGATGACGTCACCTTGAAAGCCGACATAACGATTTTACATTCTGTTTGGATACGTGGCAACGGTCCAGAAAGTGAGCTGCGTCACGCAGCTATCGGGTCCGTCACGCAGCCGTCAGTTGCGTGACGAAGCTATCCCCTGTTGTGTGGGTCCCGTATATGTATGGCACAACCTAAGAGGGGGGGTGAATTGGGTTTTCTAAAAACTGAAATAAATTTTAAAAATTCTAAACAAAATATAGAATTCTAAGTGCAGCGGAAAACACACAGAACTTTGTGAGAATAGAATATGGATAAGAATCACCTCACAATGTTCTAATTATAAAAGATAGAAAGTCTGTGCGAAGTGCAGCTATTGATTAGAACAGCTTCACACTGACTTATATACTATCAGA